>NC_142948.1:24340441-24342941 GCF_046866305.1 Octopus bimaculoides | reverse complement strand
CCCTCCACCGGAAGTTCATTCCTCTGTCATCCCACCCCCTCCACCGGAAGTTCATTCCTCTGTCATCCCACCCCCTCCACCGGAAGTTCATTCCTCTGTCATCCCACCCCCTCCACCGGAAGTTCATTTCTCTGTCATCCCACCCCCTCCACCGGAAGTTCATTCCTCTGTCATCCCGCCCCCTCCACCGGAAGTTCATTCCTCTGTCATCCTGTCAACCTCGGCTGTCTCCCGGAACCCATCTAGTGGCCTTGGCCATCCTCTCCCCTACCTTTGGGTAGCGCATTAAGGTTGAGAAATGTTTGCAGGTTGTAGGTACTGTTTTGCTTATGAATTCTTCCAATTGCAAGTTTTCTTTTCAGGTACACGACACTGCTTTTCCCCTTCCCAGGCTACAGGCCCACACCCCCAACACCCATACTGTTAGGATTGGCACTCTCAACGTCGGCACGCTGAAAGGTAGATCTGGTGAAATTGTTGAGATGCTTGAACGGAGATGCGTAGATATGTGCTGCATCCAGGAAGTAAGATGGAGAGGAGGTTCTGCAAGGTTCCTCACAGGCAAAGAACACAGGTACAAGATTTTCTGGGCAGGGAACACTGACGGGGTCGGGGGCGTAGGAATACTTCTAGCGGAGAAATGGGTGGATAAGGTAATCGAGGTCGTTAGAGTAAGTGACAGAGTACTTAAGATCAGACTAGTGCTTCATCATAGATTAGCTACTGTCATCTCAGCCTATGCACCTCAACCTGGGCTACCAGATGGTCTGAAAGACCAATTCTATGACACCCTCTTGCAAACTACCTCGTCGACGAGTGACAGGGACCTTCTCTTTGTGGCTGGAGACTTCAACGGTCATGTCGGACGTCGTGCTGGGGGCTTCCATGGCATACATGGAGGCTATGGCTTCGGTTCCCGCAACGAGGAGGGAACCAGACTGCTGGAGTTCTGTGATGCAACCAATCTTATGGTCTGCAATACCAACTTCAGGAAACCTGCCAGTCACCTAGTCACCTACCGCTCCGGCAGACACTCTAGCCAAATCGACTACATCCTCGCCAGAAATAGGGAAAGAGGGCGGCTTATAAATGCCAAAACCTACCCTGGCGAAGAATGTACCCCACAACATAGATTAGTAGTTAGCGACTTTGGGATCAAGGCAAAATGGGTGCCCAGAATTAGACAGGCTTGGAGAAGAAGGGTGTGGAAGCTTAAAGACCCTGCAAACGGACAGAGACTTAGAGACAAGTTACTTGAAGCATTTAACGAAATAGAAGGGGATATAGCATCATACAACGTGGAAGACAATTGGAGATTTCTGCGGGACAACCTGTTGAAAGCCACCGACCAGATTTGTGGGTGGTGTAAGGTCCCCTCCCAACCCAGAGTAACGTGGTGGTGGAACAAGGAGGTAGACAGGGCTATTAGACAAAAGAAACAGGCTTGGAAGGACTGGAAGAACGGTGGTAGCAGGGAATTGTACCAATGTGCCAGAAGGGAGGCTAGGCGACAGGTTTATTTAGCCAGAGGGGAAGCAGATAAGGAAAGATTTGCCAATGTTCTGCGCCGTGAGGACCAAAGACTCGAGGTATTTCGTGTTGCAAGACAGTGTAGGAGAGAGAATAGTGATGTTGTAGGAGAGAAATGTGTTCGCATGGATGATGGTACGCTTGCATTAAATGAGGATGCAAAGAAAGAGGTCTGGAGATGCCACTACGATAGATTGCTTAATAAAGAGAATGAATGGGAGAAAGAGAGCCTGCCTTATGTCGACCCAATAGAGGGACCAGCTATCCGAGTTGATAGTACCAGGGTAGATAAAGCAATTAAGAGTATGAAGACCGGGAAAGCCCCCGGCCCATCAGGAATCGCTGCAGAGATGCTCAAAATATCTGGTAGTGTTGGCTATAGCCTAGTCACCCGTATTACGAACCAGGTGATACACGAAGGAGTCATACCCTATGACTGGTGTAGCAGCATCATAGTCAACTGCTACAAAGGTAAAGGGGACGCTTTAGATACAAATAATTACAGAGGCATCAAGCTGTTAGATCAGGTTATGAAAGTTACAGAGAGGGTCATAGCCCAACTAATTAGGGAGAGAATCAATTTAGATGAGATGCAGTTTGGGTTTGTGCCAGGTAAAAGCACTACTGATGCCTTATTCCTAGTGAGACAGTTGCAGGAGAAATACCTAGCTAAGGATAAACCTCTGTACCTGGCTTTCGTTGACATGGAGAAAGCCTTTGACAGGGTCCCCCGATCCCTTATCTGGTGGTCAATGAGGAAACTTGGGATAGAAGAATGGTTAGTGAGAGCTGTGCGAGCCATGTACAGAGATGCTGCCAGTAAGGTGAGGGTTGGAAATGAGTACAGCAATGAATTCCGGGTAGAGGTAGGGGTCCACCAAGGTTCCGTCCTCAGCCCCCTATTATTTACCATAGTCCTCCAGGCAATCACAGAGGAGTTCAAGACAGGTTGCCCCTGGGAGCTCCTCTA
>NC_142948.1:24285441-24335441 GCF_046866305.1 Octopus bimaculoides | reverse complement strand
ACTTATTCTTTGTAAGCCTAGTACTTATTCTATCGGTCTATTTTGCCGAACCGCTAAGTTACGGGGACGTAAACACACCGGCATCGGTTGTCAAGCAATGGTGGGGGACAAACACAGACACACAAATACATACATATATATATATATATATATATATATATATACGATGGGCTTCTTTCAGTTTCTGTCTACCAAATCCACTCACAAGGCTTTGGTCAGCCCGAGGCTATAGTAAAAGACACTTGCCCAAGATGCCACGCAGCGGGAATGAACCCGGAACCATGTGGTTGGTAAGCAAGCTACTTACCACACAGCCATTCCTGCGCCTGTTTCTTTACATATGTATGAAAATACTGTCTAACCTTCTTTTGTTTTTTAAGATTTTAAGGTGTGAGACTTAAGGTGAGATTTGGCTGCTATTTCTAGCAATAAGTAGAAGCTATCTCATTGGTTCCATTCTGGTTTGCCAAACTAGCAGAGGCAAAAATTATCTCCCCTCAGTGTTTTAACCAGATTCATGACCTCCAAAAGTGTGGTAGGAAAGGAGAGAGAGAAAGAGAGAGAGAGGAAGTCAGCCTTAAACAAGAGACCTGAACCCAAAGGCTTGCAATAAAGTAGACACTGCAAAAGGAACCGAAGGACCAGGCAGTGGTGGTGGTCTTAAACTGGACCCCTTATTAAGTCTACCACCAGGAAATCAGAACTGCATCTTTGGACAAGTTTCTACATAACTGCCATCCAAATGGCACCAACAAATCTTTGGCTGACCCTCAAACCACATAGTTTGGAAAGCAAACTTGACCCTTTAACATTCAGATGGCAACAGAAAGGGCATGCAGCCAGAGAAAATCTGCCTGGAAAAATGGATGTCAAACGATGATGATGATGATAACGACAATTACTCTGTGAAATGTTAATGCTTATTTATTCACATCGTTTTGAATTAACTACTCATTATCTTGTAGCTTTGTGAAGGTGCATGGCGAAGTGGTTAAGGTATTCAGTTCACAATTGCAAGGTTGAGAGTTCAATTCTTAGCAATGTGCTGTGCCCTTAAGCAAGACACTTTATTTCATGTTGCTCCAGTCCACTCAGCTGGCAAAAATAACAGACAGAGTGCCATATATATATATATATATATATATATATATATATATATATATATATATACATACAATATTAGGATAAAGACTTTATAAGAATTTATCAAGTAGTTAGCGTGAAAAAACTTCATAAGGAAAAAAAAAAAAACATCAATTTTTTTCCATAAATATATATAATTTAATTTATAACTCTGCCAAATCAGATTGGAGCCTGGTGTAGCCATCTAGTTTCACCAGTCCTCAGTCATATCATCCAACCCATGCTAGCATGGAAAGCGGACGTTAAATGACGATGATGATGATATATATATATATATATATATATATATCTTGTAGCTTCAAGATGTCAATGATGTGATTGTCTGTTTTTAAAATGACATTATATGGTAGGTGTGAAAGGCTTGATCTGGTTGGTTTGAAAATAAGTATATATATATATATATATATATATATATTAGTGAAAGAGGCAGTATTAATACCAAGAGATAATATTTATTCCTACTTCAAACACGGATGTTCTGCCAGAAAAAACACTGCAGGAGATACCATGAGAGAAACTCTCTCATTGGCTTTCAGTGCAAAATGCAAGCTTGTTTATATCGCTAACAGGGAAATAAATCCCCACCAACTCCAGCACCAAGACCACCAGACCAAGTATAATATTCAGGCCAGATATGGATGGTTTAACTGCTAAAGAGTTAATTAACCAGTCAGCACTTAGGGCTATACAACAACAACAACAAAGACGACGACAACAACAAGAGCATCATTAGAAATTTACCTGTGAAAGTGAAAGCATTTGTATTGATTGATTCTTGACTGTGAGACCTTGCTGAAGTTCCTGAGAATAATTCTCCATCACTGAAGACGGTGATAATGCCATGAACAGACTGTTCAACACTTCACAACAAATTTGCATCTCTTCTCTGGAAAAAAAAAAAAAATACAATTCTTTATTTTTCTATCCAAAAGGGGTTTTCAACACGATCTTTATATATACTATTATTTATAGCTGCATTGACGGTGGTGAGCAAGCAGGATTGTTAGCATGCTGGGCAAAAATACTTAGTGGCATTTCATCCATCTTGATGTCCTGAATTCAAATTCTGCTGAGGTTAACTTTGCTTTTCATACTTTTCAGGGTTGATAAATAAGTACCAGTAGAGCACTGGGGTCGATGTAATCAACTCACCTCTCCCCTGAAATTCATGGCCTTCAACCAGAATTTGAAAGCATTACTCTTTTACTTGTTTCAGTCATTTGACTGCGGCCATGCTGGAGCACCACCTTTAGTCGAGCAAATCGACCCCAGGACTTATTCTTTGGAAGCCTGGTACTTATTCTATCGGTCTCTTTTGCCAAACCGCTAAGTTACGGGGACGTGAACACACCAGCATCGGTTGTCAAGCGAAGTTGGGGGGACAAACACAGACACACAAACATATACACACACATACATATATACGACAGGCTTCTTTCAATTTCCATCTACCAAATCCACTCACAAGGTTTTGGTCGGCCCGAGGATATAGTAGAAGACACTTGCCCAAAGTGCCACGCAGTGGGAATGAACCCGAAACCATGTGGTTGGTAAGCAAGCTACTTACCATACAGCCACTCCTGCGATCACACCAATTATACAGATTGATGTGTGCCACAAGATCTGATTCCAAAATAAGAATTATTTCACAATCTCTTAAAAGTTTAAAGAATTTTTATGACAGTAACATAAAATTCACACTGATAAGAATAAAGTTTTTAAAATGGCATAGGAGTGGCTTGCTTACCAACCACATGGTTCCGGGTTCAATCCTACTGTGTGGCACCTTGACCAAGTGTCTCCTACTATAGCCTCAGGCCGACCAAAGTCTTGTGAGTGGATTTGGTAGATGGAAACTGAAAGAAGCCCGTCGTATATATGTATATATATATATATATATATATATGTGTGTGTGTATGTGTGTGTGTGTGTGTATGTGTGTGTATATGTTTGTGTCTGTGTTTGTCCCTCCAACATTGCTTGACAACCAATGGTGGTGTGTTTATGTCCCTGTAACTTAGCGGTTCGGCAAAAGAGACCGATAGAATAAGTACTAGGCTTACAAAGAATAAGTCCTGAGGTTGATTTGCTCAACTAAAGGCGGTGCTCCAGTATGGCCACAGTCAAATGACTGAAACAAGTAAAAGAGTAAAAGAGAGAAATTTAAAGATTTCTTTGGTCCAATGGTAGATCGCTTGCTATGTCTACAAGAGTGGTGGGTTTGAATCCCACAGGAAACTTACAGTTTTTTTCTTTCCAGAAAGGATTTTCAACCAAATATGAACATCCTATTATTTATAACTTTGTGTTTCAAGATCCACTATCACAAGGAAGGAAAATTGAATAAATTTTTATGTAAATATTAAATGTATTTATTGACAAAATTTTCTATATATATTTCTTTTACTTGTTTCAGTCATTTGACTGCGGCCATGCTGGAGCACCACCTATAGTCAAGCAAATCGACCCCAGGACTTATTCTTTGTAAGCCTAGCACTTATTCTATCAGTCACTTTTGTCGAACCGCTAAGTTACGGGGAGATATAAACACACCAACGTCAGTTGTGAAGCAATGGTGGGGGGGGGAACAAACGGACACACAAACACATACATACATATACATATATATATATATATATATATATATATATATATATATATATATATATATACATATATAGAGTTATTAATATTTCTAAGTCTCTCTAAAGGAGACTACGGCAGCGGTACTGGAAATTAATAGTTATCGCCAAGCCAACATGGCAGTCCCAAAATTAGGACGAAAGCTGCCGTGAATTAGCTCCAAGAAGCCATCGCCTCTAGCTAGCTATGTGACACACGAAACCTGTGTCCTTTATAACCTTCGAACAGGGGAGGTCAGCAGTGTCCCCCTGCTGGTTTGGCATCTGCAGACTAGACTAGTTTCAGGGTGTTGCCCCTTGTCAATGCAGAGTAGCCAAGCCTTAGCCAGGCGGCGCTGCTGACTATCTGCTCGAAGGTTATTTATCTAATTTCAGTGGAATCTATCCACTGGTTTTCAGAAATAGAGTTATTAATATTTCTAAGTCTCTCTAAAGGAGACTACGGCAGCGGTACTGGAAATTAATAGTTATATACATATACATATATATATATATGTGTGTGTGTGTGTACAACGGGCTTCTTTCAGTTTCTGTCTACCAAATCCACTCACAAGGCTTTGGTCAGTCTGAGGCTATAGTAGAAGACACTTGCCAAAGGTGCCATACAGTGGGACTGAACCCGGAACCATGTGGTTGGTAAGCAAGTTACTTACCACACAGCCACTCCTGCGCCTATATATTTCTTATATTTTTTCATCTTTCTCAATTCAGTCTTTGAAATGTAGCCATGATAGAGTACCACTTTCAAGAGTTCAACCATCTTCTCAAGTACTTATTTCAGTCTCATCTTTGTCAAACTTCTAAGTGATGCTTTGACATAAAGCATCATGATATCTATTATGTGTGTTGCTTATTGAAGAGGAAAGAGAGAACCTACGACCTTCAACAGATGAGAGAAAAGTATCTTCAAACTGGAAGGCTTCAAATGCTTGAAACTGATGGACTCAGCAAAAGGCACCCAAAGACCAGGATCAGAATAAAGGTATCCTCAATTTGGGAACATCTCAGATGCTAAAGGCAGTCAAGGAAACCACCTACCCTATATATATATATATCATCATCATCATCGTTTAACGTCCGCTTTCCATGCTAGCATGGGTTGGACGATTTGACTGAGGACTGGTGAAACCGGATGGCAACACCAGGCTCCAGTCTGATTTGGCAGAGTTTCTACAGCTGGATGCCCTTCCTAACGCCAACCACTCAGAGAGTGTAGTGGGTGCTTTTACGTGTCACCCGCACGAAAACGGCCACGCTCGAAATGGTGTCTTTCATGTGCCACCCGCACAAGCCAGTCCAGGGGCACTGGCAACGATCTCGCTCGAAAATCCTACAGGAGCCAGTCAGGCGGTACTGGCAACGGCCACGCTCAAAATGGTGCATCTCATGTGCCAACCGCACAAGAACCAGTCCAGGGGCACTGGCAACGATCTTACTTGGCTTGCCGGGTCTTCTCACGCACAGCCCATTTCCAAAGGTCTCGGTCCGTAGTCATCGCCTCGGTGAGGCCCAATGTACGAAGGTCTTGCCTCACCACCTCAGCCCAGGTCTTCCTGGGCCTACCTCTTCCACGGGTTCCCTCAACTGTTAGGGTGTGGCACTTTTTCACGCAGCTATCCTCCTCCATTCTCACCACATGTCCATACCAGCGCAATCGTCTCTCTTGCACGCCACAACTGATGCTTCTAATGTTCAGCTTTTCTCTCAAGATACTTACGCTCTGACGGGTATTCACATTGACATTACACATCCAACGGAGCATACTGGCTTCATTCCTTGCGAGCTTACGTATGTCCTCAGCAGTTACAGCCCATGTTTCACTGCCATGTAGCATGGTTGTTCGTACGCATGCGTCATACAGTCTGCCTTTTACTCTGAGTGAGAGTCCCTTTGTCGCCAGCAGGGGTAAGAGCTCTCTAAACTTTGCCCAGGCTATTCTTATTCTAGCAGCTACACTTTCAGCGCACCCACCCCCAATCTCACACGCATACACATACATACATATATATATATACATATATATATATATAGGTAGATATCTACTACATAAATGGCAATTTCTGTCTGTTTGCGGCTGTGTGTGTTTGTGAATTTGTTACTTTAATTCCTCCGAGACTATCCAACAATTCAACATGCCTTCATCATCAGCTGCCCCATGGATAACATTATGGTTTCAACATCTGGGCAGTACCATTCAACCCAGCAATGTCAACAGCACTAAAACAAGTGTTGTATGGGAACAAACAAACCAAAGAAACCACAACTTTCAAACACATTTACCCATTTACAACCCCTCCTAAATACGTAACTAAACGATGACAACTCTATTAAGTTAAAAATTATAATCCCTACCGTTTTCCATAGTGTAATATAAAAGTAAAGATTAATAACCACATTATTTCAATCAATCAATATATAAGTGGATTAAACATTAACCTTACTAAAACTACAACAGACATTTAAACCAATGTACATTGTATTGTTATTAATAGTAAACTGCAATAACTAAATTATATGCTAAATTGCAATCCATCTTTAAGTTCAGATAAATAATAATCCCACCGGTCTTCCATAGATACTACTATAATGAAAGTTCAATATAAAATTTTTTCCAAACCAAAACACAATTGAAATTAATTTAACTAATATTTTTATGGGTGAAATACATTATTTCATCATTCAAAAGTTAAGCACCACATATTAATATATCACCACAATAAGTAATAATTTTAACTTACCAGTGACTAATATACACCTAAATTTCATTAAATAGGAACTAATAAAAGTACTTGTAATAAGCTATTATAAATCTTGCTATGTTTAAAGCTAATTAAACTGTTTAAAAGACAATAAATCTATTTAAAAGACAATAAAACTACAAGTATTAACACTATATGTATACACAGAATGCTGTACCTGGCTATAGAAAATTTGCCTCAACAAATTCCTTTTGATTCATGCAAGTATATACAGCCCAAATATTCTACCTGTTGTATGTTAAAATCAGCCAGCTCCAACCTCTTGTACCTACCATACAGTGTCATTCAAAAATAGATAATCACATCATTGAAATCTCAGAGCTACAAGATAATGCATGATTAATTCAAAACAATATGAATGAAACAGCATTTTTTTTTCAATAGAATAATCTGAGTGCTGAAGGGTTAAAATAATGAGAATGTTGAAATAGAAATTACTGCACAGCTTTTGTGAATTTAAGTGAAATTTAAAAGGTGTGATAGATGTAAACATCAGATGAAATGAGGAAACAAAGGAAACTGGTGATAGTTTGTGAAGGCAACAATTAGCCAATTATAAATATAGCTTATTTGTTTGTTTATTTATGTATTTATTAGTCATTAAGTTAACAGGTCATGTACTGTTAAAAATTTCTGAAAAAAAAAATTGAGAGCCAGTATTTACATACAAAGAATAAATAGAAGTGTATAGTGGTTGTGGTTGTTTTGCTCCAGATTAGGCCTGACCAACAGACCTGTAGGATCAAAAGTAACCCACCCATGACCATCCTGTTTTCCACTGACAGTGTATCTAGGATTACATACATTACTTCTAGTAAGTTCAGCAACCATATAGAGCAGTTGTCCACAGTGGTGTGTATAGCAGTGGAATTTAGAAAATATAATTTAAGGTTTTGGAAAACTTTTATGAATGCTCAATAGGTTAACTAGTACAGTTCACAACCATGAGGCTCTGGGTTCAATCCCACTGTGTGGAATCTTCGAAAAATGTCATATTTTTATATCCTCAGCTCAACCAATACTTTGTATAGAAGCCCATTGGGTGGATTGTACTAGTAATTCAAAAGGTACAGCCTTGTCTCTCACACACACACACACACACACACACACACACACACACACACACACACACACACACACACACACACACACACACTGTATCATACTGATTCTGGGAGAGAATTACAAAATGGGTTCACATATCTGTGAGGAATACTCAGCCACTTAAACATTAATTCAAGAACAGCTAACTTAGTGAATCAAACAACGGAATCCTCATAGTCGAATGACAAACGTCCACCAAACCAACAATTCTTGAACGTCAGGAAAAACCAAATTCTTCATAATTTGGTCATACGCAAATAGGTGCCATGTGTGGATGTGTGACTAAGGTGCTAGCTTTCCAACCACATGGTCCTGGATTCAGTCCCACTACATGGTACCTTGGGTAAGTGTTTTCTATTATAGCCCTGAGAAGATCAATAGTACCAGGCTTTACAGAAAGTAATAAGTCCCGGGGTTGACTCATTTGACTAAAACTCTTTAAGGCGGTGCCCCAGCATGGCCTCAGTCTAATGACTGAAACAAATAAAAGATTAAAAGAATTCTCTTGAAGTTTCTAAATTCTTAGGATGTCAACAATATGAATTAATAATTCTATATCACCATATATTCCTACCCTTATTCGCAAAACAATTTTGGGGTTATAACCCTCTTGTAGAAGAGAACACGCAGCCCAAAAATACATTAATTTCATCTAGAAATACTCCAGATATCCCATAAAACAAACAAAAGCCTTAGTTGAAAACAAAAGCAGGATTCCAACCAAACAATGCAAATTAAACAAGTTGGCTGATGTTAGATTTTGAATTTTAATGACTTCTAAAAGGTAAAACTAGAATAATTTTAGGAAAACAGGGTGTTGTCTTTAAATGTTAGTTCCCTTGGGCAAATGTCAGAACATGCAACCAGTACAAACAAAGTAATGTAAACTATCTCAAGTGAATTGTCACATCAGTTCACACACAAACATTATTATTATTATTATTGTTATTATTATTATTCAGATTACATTAAAATCTGTGCACAACCAAAGCAGACATAGTAGATTCCAACAGACGAAACGGGGCCTGTACAACAAATAGTCTAATATAAGTAGTCTGGGATTTAGAAAAAAAAAAAAAAAGAAAAAAACACTGCTTCTCTTTGGTGACATTTAAGAATGCTCTGACTGACTGTGAGAGACTAGAAGAATCTAATTGAAAAGTTAGCAGCAATTCTATTCCAATAGAAATTTACATGAGAGGGTTGAACTTCACTGCATGCTAATTTCCAGGGATGGCTGCTAACTAGTTACGAATCTGCTTTACAACCATGGAGTCTTAGGTTCAAGACCACTATGTTCATATTCATTATCACTTGAGAGTGGACCGGAGTAAATTGGACTGAAGTGCCTTACTCAAGGACATAAAAAGGATCCAAGAATTGAACCCATGACTTTGGTGTACAACACCAACATTGAAACCATTTTGCGACGCACATTTTGTTACATCTACTAGTAATAACAGAAAATGCCAAGGCAACAGATCAATATAAAAACAAGTATTCCATACAAAAATAGCGATTGAGTTATATGTAATATAAACTTAATTGACTCTTACAAAATAACTGTTTGGTTCACTAAAGAAATTTTCAGAAAATGAAAATAAAAATAATGGAGGAATGGAGAGAGTATTAAAAAAATAGCCATAATGGAAAACTGAAAACGAAATAAAACGAAAATACAAATTAAAAATACATACATACAAATAGTAAGAAAATACATAGTTATATAATGTGTGTGTGTGTGTGTGTGTGTATCTATATATATATATATATATATCTAAACATGGTCAATGCCAGTGCCCCCTGAGTGGCTCCTGTGCCTGTAGCATGTAAAAAGCACCGTCCAAACATGGTTAATGCCAGTGCCACTTAACTGGTTCCCATGCTGATGGCATGTAAATAGCTCCCACTATACTCTTGGAGTGGTTGGTGTTAGGAAGGGTATCCAGCTGTAAAAACCTTGTCAGATCAGACTGGAGGCTGGTGCAGCCTACTGGCTTGCCAGTCCTCAATCAAATCGTGAAACCCATACCAGCATGGAAAACAGACATTAAATGATGGTGATGATGATAGCGCTAAGCAGTGATGTGTATAAATGCAATGTTATTACCGGTTAGAATATGCCAGTGGCACACTTGGACTTAAAAACAAATCATTCACTGTGTTTTGTCATGAAGAGAATTTCTTCTTGTAGACAAATGTCAATACACCTAAATCACAACTTGCAGCACCACCTATCTAAACTGTGAGATGCAAGCATTTCGGAGTGGTTATCTCCTCTTCAGTCAGAGACCAGATGGTGATGCAGCAAGCTGATAACAGAAACAATCTCTCTTATGCTATTCCAGTCAACATATATATATGTATGTGTGGAAGCAAGGACTAGAATCGAAGGGCCTTAGAGTCAACCTAGCTAAAACCAAAGTCCTAATAAGTAGGAAGGTAGACAAAACACAAACTCCTTCAGGTAGATGGCCCTGCTCGATATGTAGAAAAGGCGTAGGTAGAAACTCTATAAGATGCACCCAGTGTAAGCTATGGACACATAAGAGGTGCAGCAATATCAAAGGAAGGTTAACTAGGAGGTTAGTTTTTGTATGTGGCAGATGTTCAGGAGCTATAAACACTGTAAATGTGCAGAAAAGAACTTTGGCCACATTCCAGGGAGAAAAACTAGACTTAGTTGATAGCTTCCGCTATCTGGGTGACCAAGTCAGAAATGGGGGAGGGTGCGCTGAAAGTGTAGCTGCTAGAATAAGAATAGCCTGGGCAAAGTTCAGAGAGCTCTTACCTCTGCTGGTGACAAAGGGCCTCTCATTCAGAGTAAAAGGAAGACTGTATGACGCATGTGTACGATCAGCCATGCTTCATGGCAGTGAAACATGGGCTGTGACTGCTGAGGATATACGTAAGCTCGCAAGGAATGAAGCCAGTATGCTCCGTTGGATGTGTAATGTCAATGTGAATACCCGTCAGAGTGTAAGTATCTTGAGAGAAAAGCTGAACATTAGAAGCATCAGTTGTGGTGTGCAAGAGAGACGATTGCGCTAATATGGTCATGTAGCGAGAATGGATGAGGATAGCTGTGTGAAAAAGTGCCACACCCTAGCAGTTGAGGGAACCTGTGGAAGAGGTAGGCTCAGGAAGACCTGGGATGAGGTGGTGAGGCACGACCAACGAACATTGGGCCTCACCGAGGTGATGACTTCTGACCAAGACCTTTGGAAATTTGCTGTGCGTGAGAAGACCCAGCAAACCAAGTGAGACCTAAATCCAAGGCCTCTGCCAGGGGTGTACTCAGCCCACTTATGCGTACCTTCCTTCATTGGACACTAAACTCCACTTGTGAAGACCTGTTGAGGCAAGTGAAATCGAAATCAAACTAAATTCGACGACTGGCACTCATGCCAATGTCATCTCCTTCATTGGACACGAAACTCGGTTTGCAAAGACCTGTTGGGGCAAGCGAAAGCGAAACCGTGATGGCACCTGTGCCCAGCGGCGCCTTCCTGGCATGTGTAAAGAGCGAGATCGTTGCCAGTGCCGCCGGACTGGCTCCTGTGCAGGTGGCACATAAAATACACCATTTTGAGCATGGCCATTGCCAGTACCGTATGACTGGCCGTCATGGCACATAAAAGCACCCACTACACTCTCGGAGTGGTTGGCGTTAGGAAGGGCATCCAGCTGTAGAAACTCTGCCTGATCAGATTGGAGCCCAGTGCAGCCATCTGGCTTGCCAGTCCTCAGTCAAACCGTCCAACCCATGCCAGCATGGAAAGCAGACGTTAAACGATGATGATGATGCTGCTGCACACATATATAAATATGTTCATTTTATGTCTGCTTTTCATGCTAATATGTATTGGACAGGTTATCACAGTAGGTTCTTCTTCAGAGTAAGAATTACCTTCTCAAGTAGTTCACAGGACCCTGTCATCACTTGTACATTATATTTTGACATAGTTTCTAGAGATTTTGTGTCCTTCCTATCAGTATCCACTTTACATAAATGTATGGGGTGCAGTTTATCATGACAGCAGTGCAAGAGAGTCCTTGACATGAATTAAAGAGCCACTCAACCTTACATTGTCACCACTCAGCCAAAAACTTTACAAGAGACACAGTGAAAGAGACACACACATATATAGAGTGAAAAGTGCACACACAAACACACACACCCATACATATATATATATATATATATATATAATATATATATATATATATATATATTATATATAACAAAAGACAGCTAAACGCAATATAAAACTAAAAAGGAAAAAATGCAATTGTCACTAATTGTGACTGAGGGCACAAGGTAGCACCTACATTGCTAGAAATAAGAGTTAAAAACCTTTAGACCTGCAAAGAAGCACATGTCTATATATATAGAAAGAGAGAGAGAGAGAATAAAAAGTAGAAAAGCACAAATTTCACAGTTAATTTAATTAGTTGCCAATGGCTGTTTTATTAGGAATAAACATCGTTAATTATCATTTTATATGGCTAGGTGAAGTGTGACTATGTGGTTAAGAAGCTTCCTTCACAACAATATGGTTCTGGGTTCAGTGCCACTGCATGGCACCTTGGACAAGTGTCTTCAACTGTAGCTCTGGGCCAGCAAAGCCTTGTGAGTGGATCTGGCACATAGAAACTGAAAGTAGCCCTGTGTGTGTGTGTGTGTGTGTGTGTGCATATCTTGACATCATGTGATAGCTGTATGAGTGTCATCATCATACAAGTAGTCCTTTATTTCCAATTTCCCATGAATATTTGTCCAGCCATAGGGAAACAATTGAGCGTTGGCAAGAGGAAGGGCATTTGCCTGTAGAAAGTCTGCCTGAACAAATTCCAAATGACCCATGTGAGCATGGAAGAGTGGATGATGTTAAAATGATTGTGTGTGTGTGTGTGTGTGCGCACACATGTGTAATCATAATCACATAAACATAGATACAGTATTTCTAAATATTTGTTTCCCATTAACCCATTACCTCCCATAATTCTATTAACAGGAATTTTTTTATGAAACTTTGATTTCTAACAAAACAGCCTTAGAAACACGCTGGAATGATCAAAATAACATTTTAAATAGAAATAAGTGAGATATTGGGTGAAAAATTAGCAAACCTCATTTGAATATCAGAGAAATATACCTAGTAGATATAGCAAAAAGGTTAGATATGTGTAAATATTGACAGATAATTATGAAATTTGTAATTTTTAAGTCATCTCATATGAGATCACTGGTAGGTAATGGGTTAATGTTTATCAATTTACTGTCGTGCCTATACTAAGGAATTTTCCATAATTATAAGATAATTAAATCTCTATCAAAACTATAAAAGAAAGTATAGCTTAGCTTTAAAACTAGATACTGACCAATGTTCGATAAAGAGAGAGTCTTTGTGGAACGGTTCTTTTTCATATCAAGGAGTTGTTAAAAAAGTGCAGTCATCTTAAATAAGAGACTGGACTTGACATAAGCTAATGAGGGGACATTAACGAGGTACTGATGGGTGTTACACAGGTTGGGATGTTTCTTATAAGTAATAAATTTAAACAGGCATGGCTGAATGTTAAGAAGCTTGCTTCCCAACCACAGCTTTCTGGGTTCAGTCTCACTGCATGGCACCTTGGGCAAGTGTTTTCGGATCTTTTTTAAAACGGGGGCCACATTTTTCATTAACGAAACACTTTGAAACTTGGAACACTGGTAGAATGTGTCATATAAAACATCTTTTTCTCTTAGTCTTCTTAAAAAAAAAAGAAATCCATAAGTTATTCCATGTTAAAGTTGTAGTATTTCTGTAATTTCAACCAATCACTGACGTCCATTCAGCCGATATACATTAAGTGCCGACTCCATAAACAAACGATTCTGAAACAATTAACCCTAACCCTAACGTTAGGGTTAGGGTTAAAGCAAATAAAACGAAGGTATGGAGATTAAATACGCTTTACATCGCTTAATCAGCCAAAGGAGTAAATGTAAACAACTGAATATTTGTCAGTGATTGGTTGAAATTATCGAAATAAGACAATTTTTTACATGAAATAAATTCGAATACAAAAATATTTTTCTGTTCTATAATACAAAATAGATAAGTATACGAAGTTTGAAAGTCTTTCCGTACCAAAAACACTACGTAAAACATTAATGAAAAATGTGGCCCCCGTTTTAAAATAGATCCGTGTTTTCTACTATAGTCTCATGCTGACAAAAGCCTTGTGAGTGGATTTGGTAGACGGAAACTGAAAGCGGCGAGCTGGCAGAAACGTTACCCCACTGGGCGAAATGCTTAGCAGTATTTCGTATGCCGTTACGTTCTGAGTTCAAATTCCGCCAAGGACGACTTTGTCTTTCATCCTTTCGGGGTCGATAAATTAAGTACCAGTTACGCACTGGTGTCGATGTAATCGACTTAATCCCTTTGTCTGTCCTTGTTTGTCCCCTCTGTGTTTAGCCCCTTGTGGGCAATAAATAGGAAACTGAAAGAAGCCCATCATGTGTATGTGTGTGTTTTCTATCACCACTTGACAACTGATGTTGGTTTGTTATGTCTCCATAATTTAGTGATTGGGCAAAGAGAAAGTAGAACCAGGCTTGAGAAAACATAAGTAATGGGGTTGAGTTGTTCAACAGAAAATTCAAGGTGGTGTCTCAGCGTGGTCTAATGACTGAATCAAGTAAAAGAATAAAAGCTACAATACTATTTTCAAATAACAATCTATGAAGGACATTGTTAGCGTTGAAGAGAAACAAAACATGCCTGAAGATGTATCAACGTCTAATATAATTTCTTTAAATAAGCCCTTGCTTCTTTAGTAATTTTCATAAAAATTTAACATAGGGTGCATTAAGCCAAACGAATATTTAAAATAAAGCATATACTGAATGGAGTAAGATAAGAAAATATGTATAATAAACCATTGCAGTAAATTAGTTTATGTTAAATGAAAACAATTTATTGCATATTTACTTCCCTTCTATTTAAAAACTGACGCGAGAGTTACCTCCCGTTTGTAATGGTAGAGTTACCTCCCTTCAATGAGATGTGTAATGGATGACGGTTAGTTGGGTTGACTATGAAAAGTGATTCCCCATTTGACAGCAACCCAATGACTGAAACCAATACACGAATATTGTAAATGACAATTGAAAGTGATCAAACACATCAGATCGAAAAACCACAGAAGTTCCCTCCATGGGCTGTCCTATTTCCATATACCTCAACATACGAACATACTATCATCATTAACGTTCGTTTACCATGGTGACATCGGTTGGATGGTTCAACAGGATCCAGTGAGTGGGAGAACTGTGCCAAGCTCTAAAATCTGCTTCGGCGCGATTTCTATAGCTGGATGCCCTCCGTAACGCCAACTACTTCACAAAGTGTTTCTTTTGTGACACTGCCATTAATGAGATCGCCAAGACAACAGGAAAAGTTTGACTAAGTAGAGGCATAGTGGAGTATATGATGCCGTTCCTGTCACTAACCCTCACCTGTTTCCAAGTAAGATAACATTTTCCATGACCAAACATGTTCTCATGAAAGATTGGAAATGATAGACACCGCCTACCTGATGGGGAGACTCGTTTACAGCTATCATGTGATGTTAAAGCAAGGAAACAGTAACACACACATAATATATCTAATGGATTTCTTTTCAGCTTCTATCTACCAAATCCACTTACAAGGCTTTGGTTGGCTTGAGGCTATAGTAGAAGACACTTGCCCAAGATGTCACACTGCAGGACTGAACTGGGAGCCATGTAGTTCGAAAGCAAGCTTCTTTCCACACAGTCAGGTCTGAGTTGCCTTAGGTACATCTCATTGACAAGCGCCAAGAAGCTTGAAACATCGATGTCTGGGATTCCTAACAGATGGTGACACTGAATAAACAGTGTTTTCACACCTATTTACAGTAACAGGGATAAATTCTCCAGGGTGACTGCAGTATGTTTGCTTTTAGCAGTTGAAATGTGTCACAAACATATTTCAACTAACCTAAAGTTTGCTTATGCCTAAACACTGCTTAGCGCTAACATTTCGTTTTATACACACACACTCTACTATATGTACATGCATATACTACAGCTCCAGGGTTTGGTTGGACTGGGGCCGTAGAAGAAAACAAGGTGCCGGACAGTGGACTGAACCTAGAACCAAATGGTTGGGAAGCAAACTTTTTACCATACACTTATGCCTACACCTATATATTACTAGTATGTGTTTAATGTTATAGGTACAGGAGTGGCTGTGTGGTAAGTAGCTTGCTTACCAACCACATGGTTCCAGGTTCAGTCCCACTGCGTGGCACTTTGGGCAAGTGTGTTCTATTATAGCCTCAGGCCGACCGAAGCTTTGTGAGTGGATTTGGTAGACGGAAACTGAAAGAAGTCCATCGTGTGTGTATATATATATATATGTATATATGTGTGTATATGTTTGTGTGTGTGTGTTTGTTCCCCCAACATCGCTTGACAACTGATGTTGGTGTGTTTACATCCCCGTCACTTAGCAGTTCAGCAAGAGAGACCAATAGAATAAGTACTAGGCTTACAAAGAATAAGTCCTGGGGTCGATTTGCTTGACTAAAGGCGGTGCTCCAGCATGGCCACAGTAAATTGACTGAAACAAATAAAAGAAAAGACCCTGGAGAAATAAACAAAATGGATCCAGTGACATTTGAACTTAATACAAAGATGACGCCACCAATCATCAGGCATTTATTAGTTTTCTGCTACCTCAGGTGCTTTTTGCCACATCATCATACAGTGATATGATGCATCATCATTTAACATCAGTTTTCCATGCTGGCATGGGTTGGACGGTTTGAGAGGAGCTTGTAAGGTCAGGGTCCACACCAGGCTCCATTGGCTGTTCTGACATGGTTTCTACAGTTGCTAACGCCAACCACTTTACAGAGTACACTGGGTACTTTTCATGTGGCACCAGCACAAGTACTTTTTATGTGATAACAGCACTGGTATCAATTTTTCTGGGTCTCCCTCTTCTGCAAGTTCCAATGGATATTTATTGATTAACCCCAAGGTTAGCCCTGACCAAAGGATCAGAAAAGTTCCAGCCACAACCATCATGTCAGCTATTTTTGGTTTTCATTTTTTTTTTTAAAAAAGAGCAATTTGAGGGAAACCTGGCTATTAATTCTTCTATATAACACTAGAGAAATCATCTCCTTAGTTTGGACACAATAGACTTTTTTGTTGTCTTTTTGAGAGATGACCTTTCATCAACACGATATCTCCAACTCCACCCATTCATTCTCATCCTCTCTCCTGAAAAGTCGCCATGTGGCCCCTCTACAGCAAGAAACCCATTTTGCTCTGACCACTCTCCTAATGCTTTTACCTCTTGTCTACTAGCATAAAGATTCCTCCTTGGGGTTCATAGTATGGCAAGCCGCATGGCGACCTCAATAGTGCTGGTAGCATGAAAAACAATGCACCCAGTAGATGATGTAAAGTGGTTGGTGATAGGAAGGGTATCCAGCCATAGAAACAATGTCAAAGCAGTTTTTTTTTTGGGGGGGGGGGCATTGAATCATGGATAGCAGTCCAACCCATACCAGCATGGACCAGGGGACAGAGACAAAGACTCATGTACACACATGTGTGTGTGTGTATATATAAAGTCTAGAGAAGAAATTTCAGGTGTGAAAGCTAGGTCAGGAACCAAAGGGCCTTAGATTTAATTTAGCAAAGAAAACAGACTAATCATAGATTGTCCTGCTTGATATGCAGAAAAGGTATAGGTAGAAACTCAATAACATGTACTCAGAGCAAGTTATGGACACATAAGAGGTGCGGCAGTATAAAAGGAAGGTTAACAGAGAAAGTAGTTTTCATGTGTGGCAGATATGTGGGCACAATAAACCAGGGCTGTGGCATTGGTGTCAGAGACAATTAAGGGGTAGTCAGAGTCAGTAAAACTATACAGACTCTGATTCCAACTCACAATGTCTTTATTGTTTAATATAAACCAGTTATAACATACAAGCCCACTCAAAGTACAAGCGTATGCATATGCTTTATGAGATATATAGACAACAATCACTTAATTACATAAAGAGGAGTCATAGTTGGAGTCGGAATCGGAGGTGCCAATAGTACAGGAGTCAGAGTCGGAGTTGAAGGTTTTTGTTTCGAATCCACAGCCCTGCAGTAAACACAAGGAATGTACAGAGAATAGACTTCATCAAATGCTCAGGACAATATTTAGAAGCAGTACACAGCTTCTATTACCTAAGTGACCAAGTCAGCACTGGAGGAGGATGGTCTGAGAGCATAGCTGCTAGAATAAGAATAGGCTGGACAAAGTTCGGAGAGCTTCCATGTTATTGGTAACAAAGGGCCTCTCTCTTAGAGTGAAAGGCAGATTATATGATGCTTGTGCATGGACAGCTATGCTACATGCCAGCAAAACATGAGCTGTGATGGTGGAGGATATACGAAGGCTTGAAAGAAATGAAGGTAGTACATTTCACTGAATGTACAATGTCAGTGTGCATATATGACAAAGTGTAAGTAATTTGAGAGAAAATCTGAGTATAAGAGGCATTAGATGAGCAGAGTACCACCAGACTGGCCCTCATGCCAGTGGAACGTAAAAAGCACCCACTAGACGCTCGGAGTGGTTGGCATTAGGAAGGGCTTCCAGCTGTAGAAATTCTGCCAAATCAGATTGGAGTAGCCATCCGCTTCGCCAGTCCCTAGTCAAATCGTCCAACCCATGCTAGCATGGAAAGCGGACATTAAATGATGATGTAGTGTACTACAACAGAGAAAACTGCACTGGTATGGCCATGTGATGCATATGGACGAGGACAGCTTTGTAAAGAAATGCCAATTTCTAACTGTTTAGGGAACCTGTAGAAGAGGTAGACCCAGGCAGACATGGGATGTGGCGGTGAAGCATGATCTGCGGATGCTGAGTCTCACAGAGGTGATGCCAAGTGACGAAGTCTTTTGGCGATTTGCTGTGCTTGAGAAGGCACGTCCAGCTAAGTGAAGTCATAGGCGTGGCCAGTGCCATTGACATATGTGAGGCCAGTGATGCGTAAAAGGCACCCATGCTTTGGCACGTCAAAGATACCCAGTACACTCTTGGGGTGGTTGGTGTTAGGTAGAGCATCCGGCTATAGTCTGGAGCTTTTCAGTTCTTCGGCTGACCAGTTCCAGTCAAACCATCTAACTCATGCCAGTATGGAAAACAGACGCTAAATGATAATGATGATGATGATGATATATAGATAATGAGCGTCTTTTAGTTTCTTATTTCTTTATTGCCCACAAGGGGATAAACATTGAGGGGACAAACAAGGACAGACAAAGGGATTAAGTCGATTACATCGACCCCAGTGCGTAACTGGTATTTAATTTATCGACCCTGAAAGGCAAAGTCGACCTTGGCGAAATTTGAACTCAGAACGTAACGGCAGACGAAATACCTATTTCTTTACTGCCCACAAGGGGCTACACACAGAGGGGACAGACAAACGGATTAAGTCGATTACATCGACCCCAGTGCGTAACTGGTACTTAATTTATCGACCCCGAAAGGATGAAAGGCAAAGTCGACCTCGGCGGAATTTGAACTCAGAACGCAGTGACAGACGAAATACCGCTAAGCATTTCGACCGGCGTGCTAACGGTTCTGCCAGTTCGCTGCCTTTGTCTTTCAGCTTCTGTTTACCCAATCCACTCACAAGGCTATAGTAGAAGACACTCGCTCAAGGTGCTAGCAAATTCTCTAGTATGCCAGAATCACAATTTAACTTGGGTGGGGTGGGACACGTCTTAGGTATAGTGGATTATGAACCTATAACAAGAATAAAAGAGTAATGATTTGCTACCTCCTCTCCTTTCTGTAATTTTTCAGTTTTGACGTTTCTTTTTTTTTTTTTTGTCTTTTTCCAAAATTATTTTCTCTCAGATGTTTGTTCCACACATTTTGGAAGAATCATAATCTTTAGATTTCTTTATTTTTGTCTTTTACTTGTTCAGTCATAGTTCTGCGACCATGCTGGGGCACCACCTTGAAAGATTTAGTGAAACGAATCAAGCCCAGTACTTATTTTATCAGATTCGTTTGTCGAATCGCTAGGTTACGGGAACGTAAGCAAACCAACACCGGTTGTTAAGCGGTGGGGGTGGGGACCTAAACACGACGGGCTTCTTTCAGTTTCCGTTTACCAAATCGACTCATAAGCTGGGGTTGTAGAACACACTTGATTAAGGCGTCACACAGTGTAGCTGAATCTGAAACCATGTAGTTGAAAAGCAATCTCCAAATTTCAAAAGAAAAGCAAAACTGAAAAATTACAGAAAGGTAGCGGTGAAAATCACACAATTTTTTCTACGACATTTAAAAGCATACACATTCCAAGAAATTACAGCGCACTGAATAATTTCCGATTCTTCTGAGATAGTTGAATGAAGAGACGACACTACACCAGGACACTACACCAGGACAGACAATTTAACAGTAAATTGCAAATGCTGTTTATATTGAAAATACTAGACTCTTATACAGACACTGAACTAAAAAAAAAAAAAAAAAAATTTCGAACAAAGAATAAAAAGCAACATCCAACAAACATTTTGTAATTCTGTTGAATGTGAAAAGATTTTAGAGAATTTGGTGTTATTTTCGAAGAAATTGAGAATTTATGAAAACATCATTGGTTTCTTGAAATACCGAAACGAAATCCTAAACATCGAGTCGACATATTCTGTAGACTTCCTAACGATATTTAGTCTTTCGTTACATTTTATAATCGCCCCTCCATCTCTGTCTTCCACTGTTTTTTCCCTTCCCTTTTTCTCCTTTCCATCTTTTTGAAGTGTTTATTAGCTGTAACTGTATATTACATAAAGGCATAAAGAGATTTGTGTGGAAATAGAACAATGTTGAGAACCAAAGTTACATCATATTTTAAAAATGATGTACTCGAACTTAATTAATGTTTTATTTATTTATCTTTCTCAATAAACGTGCTTTTAAAATGAAAGTAGATTTTTTTGTTGTGGCTATTAGTAAACGAGGAAATGGGGAATGTATAAAAATAAAATGGATCTCTTGAAAAACCGAAATGAAAACATAATATTGTTTACTACAGATCGAAAAAAATACTACCCCTTTTAAAAACACGTATTTACGAGAGGGAAAATATATATATTTGGGAAATATATAAGTATTTAATTAGATAAACATTTAAAAACAGTTAATTATAAGATTTAGTTATGTATACTACCTATGTAACAGCAACAGTACCACCTCTTGTGTAAACAATATTTCGTTTCGGTATTTTAAGAAACTGCACATCTTTAATAGATTGCATTTCCTCCACAAAATACCGAAAATAGACCGTTAATTTCTACATTTAGAGTTAAAAAAAGCATTTTTTTCTCCTAAGACACTGAATTGTAAATGAAACAAGAAACGAGAACCGACTCACCGATTGAAAGTTGGTAGACTATCAAATATCAAATTAAACGATATGTTATGTACGTCATCCTGGAGTTCTTTGCGACTGGTTGAATTTATGAGGACTTTGATTTGTTGCAGGACAGACAATTTATCGTCTGTGGTCGGGAAAGAGTCCAACAAACTGGACAAGTTACACGACAACGCCATCTTAGTAAGTGTAGAGAGAGAGAGGAAGAAAAAAACCCGCGGGAAATCTCGCGAGATATCGTTGGTTGTCATAACAACAGACAGCTTCGCTAGTTTTGATGGAGTTGTGTTCTGCTAGAAATTAACACGATACAGAACATTTATACAAAAATACACGAACACGAACACACACACATATATATAATTATATATATGTGTGTGTATGTATGTTTGTGTATGAAAGTACATACACATAGATCCAAGGAAAACCAAAAGAAAGAAAAATGACAAGACTTTGTTACGGTTCCGCAATGTTCCTTTCATTCAAAATATTTGTTTGTTTAAATGCACACACACTCACAACCTCATAACATTTGCTCAATTCTATTACTTGAAATATTTCTTCGAATTATTTTAACTAACCTGTAATAATTAGCAAGTAAATTTTTTTTTTTTTTGAGTTTGTTTAATAGAAGAAAAAAATATTTTTGAACGAATTTCCAAGTCAATATGTCGCAGAGTGAGCGAGTCAGTGTTGTTCCCAGCGGGAAAGTATACGGCCAACTCTTTGAGGCTCAGGTAATTATCATTTATATTTATTCATACACATACTCATGTATTTATTCCTTATTTCTCTGTAACTATGCCTTGTCTTTATTATATGTACGTGCCTCGGCCCGTTATTTCTCTCTGCTAACAAGTTATTTCATATGCGTCTGTTTAAGTGTGTGTGTGTTTAATACAGTAAAATGGCAGTGGAGAAGAATTGAGTTATGAAATATAAAGCTATGTTAGGTCAATTACATGAACATTTTGTATTTAAATTGTTGGCTGACGGTAATATCAAAACTGCTGATAACGTTTATTGTATCCGTTGTGACAAATCGTTTGCATTCCATGGATCTAACACATCACTTACTTACCACCTTCAAAACAAACACTTGCTACAGTATTCGAAACCTCAGCTCGCAATATCAGCTTCATTTAGTCAGTCTACAGCGGCGGTGTCATCTACCTCCAAGCAGACTACTTTAAGTCAGTTTCACCGTCAGTCTCATCATCCGGTGAATGCTACCGTACAACGTGACATTAAAATATCACTTGCAAACTGGATAAGCTAATAATGGTAGACCAATATCGATAGTAAAAGATGATGGTCTTCAGTAAGTATTGCATACAGCGCTTCAAAATACCGAATATAAACTACTTTGCCGGCGCACTATTGATAAAATGTTGGTTGATATTTATAACAGCAAAAGAGAAATTGTTAAAGAAGCAGTAAGAATTCAAAGACACTTGCGTGAACATCTGGTTTTTGGACATCCCTAGGTAATGAAAGTTATTGCGGAATCACCGGCCATTGGATTGCTGGTGAATGGAATTTAATGAATGTGTGCATGTTGTTGAACATCACTATTCTAACAATGTTGCTGAGTTATATAAACAATTTGTAAAAGACTGGGATATAACAAAGACCCAGGTTCTTGTAACAGACAATGCACGAAATTTAGTTTCAGCTGTTAATCAAACTGGTTTTGCTCATATTCCATGTTTGGCTCAAAGCCTGCAGTTGAGCGTATTGCTACTGTTATTGTCTTTGGCAAAGCACATGACTGTAAATGATGATGATCCAGGTTTTATAGCCAAATTCAAGGCAGCATCTGTTAATGACTTCAGCAAACATGTAGCTGACATGAAAAGTATTGAAATATTACAGATTGCAACAGTACTTGATCCACGATATAAAAACTTGAAGTGTTTATCAGACGATTCAAAAGAACAAACTTGGTTACTTATTGGACAACAAATAGAAGTTGATGTTAATGATGATCGGTTGAAGACTAATGCAAAAGATGATCCTAACAGAGTCAATAAAATTACATGCGAACCTAATGAAAAGTATATTAAGCTGATAGAGTCTGACTCAGGCTTAGGAAAGGGTGTCGAAAACGCTTCTGATGAAGTACAGCGATATAAAATAGAGAAAAAAGTTGCTGAATCAGTTGATCCACCACACTGGTGGAGACTTAATGAACATCGATATCCAAAATTGACATTCTTTGTCAAGACTGTTCTGTGCATAGCAGCTACCTCGGTTCCATGTGAACAATTATTTAGCTATTGTTAACGAGATGCGCTCATCACTTGAACCAAAATACTGTTAACATGCTTGTGTGTTTACGTAACTGGCTACCCAACAACATTTGAGTGAGACAACGCCTATGCTATTTCTTGTTTTCAACTGCAGATATTTTTGAGTTTTAATCAAAATTAACTATTAATTAATCATTAATTTCTCAAAAGTTAATTATTAAAATTAAATTAATCATTACCAGCCCTATTACATATATATATATATATATATATATAGGTTATGAGAGGTAATGGTTTCAATAAGACCCAAAGGTGTCAGGTAATGCTGAGTAAGTGCTATGGACAGACTATAGTTCAGTTCCAGGTTCGGTGATTATGCAAATGAGGAGTCAAATGTAGGTCATATATTAGCATGCATATATATAAGAAATTAACAGAATGAGATAAAAACCCGGGTCTATGTGTATCACATAAGGCTAGAGATAGGAGCGATGACCACCCTCGCAAATACTAATTGGACATAGATTGTGTGTCGTTAGCCAGCTGGAGGAGATGTCTTCCTGGGGCAAAAAACAACAGTAACATTGTCCTCTATAAGACTGCCACATTTAGCTGGCAATTCGAGCGAGATCATTGCCAGTGCCCCTGGACTGGCTCTTGTGCGGGTGGCACATAAAATACACCATTTTTTAGCATGGCCGTTGCCAGTACCGCCTGACTGGCCTTCGTGCCGATGACACGTAAAAGCACCCACTACACTCTTGGAGTGGTTGGCATTAGGAAGGGCATCCAGCTGTAGAAACTCTGCCAAATCAGATTGGAGCCTGGTGTAGCCACCTGGTTCACCAGTCCTCAATCAAATCGTGCAACCCATGCTAGCATGGAAAGCGGACGTTAAACGATGATGATGATGATATAGATAGAAATTGAAAGAGGCCTCTCTCTCTCTCTTTCTCTCTCACACACACACACACACACAGTATGTATACAGTCATGTGTATCTATTTACATTTGCACTTCTCTGAAGGTCACTGCCCTACAAGTGGTGATGCTGTTAGCATTTTCCCCATAAAAAAAATCATACATTGGCTTTGTACCTTTTGAAGACATGAAATAATAGATCCCTTTCATGAAAAACAGGTAAAGGTTAGCAACAGCAACGGCATCCGGCTGTAAAACAATGTCTCAGTAATACATTCGCCTAACCCTCTGGCTCTCAACCTGGGGTCCATATGGTCTTTGGGAGACTATATAATATTTTGTGGTTAATATATAAATTGCTTCTATTATACACAAAATAGTTTAACAATTTTTTTATACAATTCCTAATGGTATTTAATTATAAAAAATATAGTAGGATTTTTGAAAACATCAAATGGCTGTGAGGGTCCACACAAGTAAATAGAAATCAATGGGGTCTATAGTGGGGAAATGGTTGAGAATCACTGGGATAATCTATGCTGTGGGGTAGGGATAGACATAAAAATTAATGAATGAACACACACCATCTTCCTCACCATTACCACCACTGCCATCTTCATCTTAATTATCGTCATACAAGTGTTCAATAATTTTTTTATAATAATAAGTAAATTTCCTTGTCTTATTCTTCTTTCGTTTCAAGGCCTTGCTTAACAGCAAATTAAAGCAAGTGGAACGCCAGCGGGAAGAAACTAAACTCAAGTCAAGCAGTGGTCTCTTGAAACTGCCTTTCACGTACAAACTGTCGGACAGTGCCCAGAAAGAGGAAGAGGTTCACAAGTAAGAGAAGAAAAAAAAAACTAGTTTTGTTTTCATGAACATTGATTGTCTGTATGTATTATGTAACTGTAGGAAGAGTGGTTGTCTTGGTGATCGTGAAGGTAGCGATAGTTGTAGTTGTACAGTCACAGGACATGATGAGATTAAATGTTTAAAGGGAAACAACTCTATCTCGGTAAAAATAAAAGTCATACGAACACATAACTTAATGTATACATTGCGCACTCTACTACGTTTTCTACTGTCCATTTTTATTGTAATACAGGCATCCCCACGTTATACATTTTTATTGTATTACAGGCATCCCCGCGTACAGGATTTCGCACTTAGGGAAATTGTGAAGTATGACCATTAATATCAGGATAGTGTCTGTAATGTCTCTCTCACGAAAACTCGTATTTCCATAGTTCTATATTGTCAACAATTTAAAAGAAGTTATCTCAATGGCTACTTACGTTTTAGTTAAGATCAAAACTTAGTTAACAATGTGAAAAGCTATCATCACGTTATACACATACAGGAACAAAAAAAAAACTTGTATATGCGAGGGGGTGCAGAAAAGTTCCTGGTTTTGAGTAAAAATAATACAGGAGGATCAGTTACTTATGATTTTATTCAGCATATTCCCCTCTCAGATTCACACACTTATTGCAAGGACCCTTTAGTTTTCCTAAGCCCTGTAAAAGAACTTGGAAGGTTGAGCCTCCAGCCGGGCCTTTCACAACACCCTCAAATCCAGGAACTTCTCAGTGCCTCCTTATATAATGTACATAATGTGAGTATCTATACATGTATATATGAATGTGTCAACATCATCATCGTCGTCGTTTAACGTCCACTTTCTATGCTAGCATGGGTTGGACAGTTTGATTGAGGACTGGTGAGCCAGAAGGCTGCACCAGGCTCAATCTGATTTGGCAGAGTTTCTACAGTTGGATGCCCTTCCTAATGCCAACCACTCTGTGAGTGTAGTGGGTGCTTTTACATGCCACCAGCATGAGGGCCAGTCAGGTGGTTCTGGCAACGACCATGCTTTCAATACTTCATCATCTGTCTTCTTGGATCTCCCTCTTCCACAAGTTCTGTCCACTTTAAGTGATTGGCACTCCTGTATGCACACACACATACATACAAATACATATACACAACAGGCTTCTTTAAGTTTGTGTCTACCAAATTCATTGACAAAGCTCCTTTGGCTGGACCAAAACTGTAATAGAAAACATTTCCCCAAGGGACCATGCAGTTGAACTGAACCTCAAAACACAGTTGAGAAGTGAACTTCTTAACCACACATCCATACTTGCCCCTAGTATTTTATAGTATTTCAAAATAAAACAAGAAGTGGATGTAGCATCACATCTTTGTGTATGTTTTAAATGGCTAATATAATTATCATAAAACTTATATGTAGTGGTAATTTGCTGTGCTTGAGAAGACATGTCAAGCTAAGTGAAATCATAGTTGTGATCAGTGCTGGAGACACATAAACAGCACCTGTGTGGGTGACACATTGAAGGCATCCATGCCGGTGATATGTTTAGGGCACCTATGTTGGTGACACATTAAAGGCAGCCATGCTGGTTACATGTAAGAGGCACCCCTGCCAATGACACATTAAAGGCACCTGTACCGATGACATGCAAAAAGTGCCCATGCTGGTGACACACAAGGGGCACCTGTGCTAGTGACGTGCAAAAGGCACCTGTGCCAGTGACACACAAAAGGCACCCATGCCAGTGACACATGAAAAGCACTCGTGTTGGGGACACGTGAAAGGCCCCTGTGCTGGGGACATGTGAATGGTACCCATGCTGGTGAAACATAAAAGACACCCTGTGGAGTGGTTTGCTCTAGGAAGGGCATCTGGTCATAGAAACTAAGCCAAAACAGACTGAAAGTCTGGGGCAGCTCTTTGGCTTACCAGTTTTTGTCAAACCATCTCACCCATACCAGAATGGAAAATGACAGTTACTAAACAATGACGATAATTGATATAATAAATGGAATTTCATTTTATTATTTCTAATTTCAGGAAGTTTCAATGTTACCCAGAGGCCAGACAGGAAAGTTCTGCTCTGAATGTTGAAATGGGTGAGGTCAAAGCTCTACCAGAAATCGTAGGTCAGTTTTTTTGTTGTATTTTTTTTTTAATATTTTTTTTTACTTTTTGTAAACCATTTAACCCTTTTGCTGCAATTATCAGTTATGTCCTCCCCAAATTTCATTGCCTTCAACTGCAGAAAACTGTTTTATATACCAATCTATCTTTCTTTGTAGAATGCTATATTTGAAACTATTGTCTGTTGAGAAACATCATTTTTAAAAATTTAGTTTGTCTCAGACCTTTGACTGCAGCCATGCTGGGGTGCCACCTTGAAATTGACCCTAGGACTTATTTTTGTTGAGTCTAGTACTTATTCTGTCAGTCTTTTTTACTATGTCCCCAAAACATGTACCAAGAGTGATAAAAATCAAACATCCAGTCAACATCATGGTACTTGGAGTGATCACTAATGATGGCGACGTTATGCCTCCATTCATCTTCCCACATGGCCTCAGACTCAACACAAAGGCTTACATCAAGTGCCTGGAGGAGGTAGTGCTGCCCTGGATCAAGAGGGTGGCTGCTGGAAGACCCTATATGAGGCAACAAGACTCTGCACCATACCACACAAGCAGAAGAAACCAGTCATAGCTGTCAGATAATTTCTGTAACCACGTCACCCCTAACATCTGGCCACCTAACTCCCCAGACTACAACCCCCTTGATTATTATGTGAGGGGCACAGTTGAGCTAGAGACCAACAAAGCTCCTTGTAACATCAAAGATGAACTGAAGGCAAGGATTATGGCAGCATTCATCAATTTAAACAAGGAGACCATCCAGGAGAGCTGCAAGAGGTTCCATTACGATCTGGAGGCCATATGGTTGAAGCCAATGGCAATTTTATTGAATAAATTTACTTTTTAGTATTTCAAGATATTTTTTATGTAATTTTGATAAATAAATCTGTTAAAATCAGATGAGTTAAAATGAGTGTTATTTTCATTTTTGTGTAATTTAGACAAGCCGTCCAACCCATGTCAGCATAGAACTTGGACGTTAAATGATGATGATGATGATGATGATGATGATGTGTGTGTGTGTGTGTGTGTGTGTGTGTATGTGCATGTATGCATATGTGTGTGTGTGTGTTTGTTTCTCTTTGTCTTGACATCACGTGATTGTTGTAGATGAAAGCCATTCATTTCTGGATTTCTGTGATAACATGTTTGGTGATGGGAAAATACTTCCCCTGAGTGGAAACTGGTAAGAGTTGGTGACAGGAAGGGCATCCAGCTATAGAAAATCTGCTTCAATAAACCCTGTTTGGCCCATGCCATCATGGAAAAGGAGGACGATGATGCAGATGCTATGTAATGTTCAGGGTCTATTTGTATAAGCAATGCTTATTAAATGTATGCATGTATATTTACTACTCATCCAAAAAAAATAATAATAAATAAGTAAAACCTGCTGTAATAGTTCTTCAGCTAAATTATAAATAATAGTTCATTAGCTAAATTAAATAAATATAATTTTTTAACCATCTTTTATTATAGTTGACAAACATTCATCTGACGTTACCAAGAGAATCAAAGAGAGACGACTAAAACTGTAAGTAATTTTTTTCTTTTTTTCTAAGCAGTTCTCATTGAAGACGAAAAGGAAGGTCTATAGGAGTTGTGTGAGAGCTACAATGCTGTGTGGGAGTGAGATATGGTGTTTGAGGGAGAAAGAGAGGGGCAATTTTGAGAAGGACTGAGAGAGCAATGGTGAGAGAAATGTGTGGGGTGAGGCTGTTTGATAAGAGGAGGACTAAGGACTTGATGGGGATTCTGGGGTTGGAGGAATCAGTGAAATGGCTGGGAAGGGCAAATGGAGTGTGGTGGTATGGGCATGTGTTGAGGAGGGTTGAGGAGCATGTTCTGGAGAGGGTGCTAGAGTTTGAGGTAAATAGACAGCGAAAGCGAGGTAGACCGAGGAAAATGTGGAGGGGACAGGTGGAGGAGGAGATTGGGAGGGTTGGCTTGAGAAGGGAGAATGCCCAAAACTAGGAAAGATGGCAAGACACTGTGAGGGTGGTTGCTATGGCATCAAGGTAGATCCAGCCACCCCCATTAACAGGGACAAAACCCAGATTTAAAATGGTGGATGATGATGGTGAACTTATGAATTTAACCCTTTTACTGCAGAAATCAGATATATCCACTCAAAATTTCATTACCCTTAACTGCGAAAAACAGTTTTATATACCAAACCATCTTTTGTTGAGGAATGTCATGTTTAAATCTATTTTCTGTTGCGATATGTCAAGTTTATTGAGGCAACATGACTTGCAGAAAATACCAATTCTATTTTTTTTTAGATATTTAACATCATGGCTGGAATAACCATGAAATTTAATTTTGCAGTGAAAGGGTTAAAAAGAAGGGAAAAGGATGTTGTTATTGTTATTTAGCCCAAGGTCGTTTCTGAACCTGCAGACCTAGTGAAGGCACATGGCCTACTAGTTAGGGTGTTGCACTCACAATTGTAAGATTGTGGTTTCAATTCCCAGCCCAGGTGGTGCGTTGAGTTCTTGAGCAAGCACTTCATATCGTGTTACTCCTGTCCATTCAGCTATTGTAAACAAATTCCAGCAATGGCTGGGAAGGTAACTCCGCAACAAACCATTATTCCATTCAAGGAGGAATGTTGTAATCTCAACCACTTATATTCCATAGGAACCAGGTTAAGTTCCTGCTTTATGAATCCTAGGGCCCATGATTGACCTAAATAAGATGTATAATCAAAGATATTCCAGCCTTGACCATCTTGTCTTTTTCTCAGACAAACTGTATTTAAAACATTGTCTAATGCAATCCTTATTTTAAAAAAATAATGAGGGTATGATTTTGAAGGACATTTGACAGTTACTTTTAGCAAATCAAGTCACTACATAGAAGATGTGATGGTGTTGTTTTGCTAACAGGTCTATGATGAAATGTAGAAGGTCTATGATCATATGTAGATGTTCATTTTCAAAGCTGGTAGGGGTATGATTTAGCTGTTATTTTGGGCATGTCAGGCAATTATGTTGGGGCTTCCCCATGGATATGATATTGTTGTTTAGTCTCCAGGTCAGTCTTTACAGAGCAGATTTATGGGGCTCAGCTCAGCTTGGCTTGGCTCAGCTCAACTTGGCTCAGCTTGGCTTGGATCAGCTCGGCTTGACTCTGCTCAGCTTGGATCAGCTCAGCTTGGATCAGATCAGCTTGGATCAATCAGCTCATTGGCTCAGCTGCCCTTCCCAACAAGGAATATTGGGCAGAGTAAATGGCTGGATGGAAATATTCATGTAATGTAGAAATTTGGACAGTAAGGCAGTTCTTGGAATAAAGGAATGCTCATGAGATTTTGGAGGTAGGCTGAGATGAGATCAGGCTTTTCCCAATTGGAAGTAAGATGCAAATAACTGGTTAGAAAAGTCTCTTAACCCAATGCATCTATTATAAAGGGTCTGCCAATATAGATCATTACTAATGGTTTCTGGTTCCTACTGTTTTACTTTATTATAAAAATCAGTTCAGTGCCTTGTATAATGATATCCATTCTTTTCTAGACATGAGACATCTCTGGAAGATATGTACCAGGATCTTGGGGTCATCAATTCAGTAAGTTTCCTGTATTTAATAATCTCTGTAATGCTTCCTTGATTTTGGATCATTTTTTTCTCTTCTTGGATATTTCTTATAATTGAATATGATGCAACATTCCAGTTAGTTGTCCATTCCTAAGTTTGAACCTTCATTGTTCCTAACAAGGTTCTTCCGTTCTAACCATTTTCTTGTTTCTATTGATAATTCTTCCTGCTTGATGTATCATGTGTTTATTTAGATAATTCTTTCTTGCAACCAAACAATCAGATGTTATACACTGCTGGTCACAGTATGCTTCCTCTTGTTGTTGAAGCTTTCAAATGATGCCACCCCCACTGGTTAGGCAGGTAGACCAACATTCCCCTGAATGGAAAGCTAGTCCACCACAGGGTTACCCATTTATAGCTGAATTGACTGGAGCAACATGAAATGAAGTGCTTTGCTCAAAATAACACACTGCTGGTCTGAGAACCAAAACCACAGTCTTGCAAAATTGAGTAAATATAAATTGAATACTCTATACTTTGTGTGGTGGCCATGGCAAAAATTTGAAAGTTCTGAGAACTGATACTTTCTTCTTTGAAGAAGATTTTATCATCTTCTTCAAATTCTTCAAGTAACACTTGAAGAGGAACGTAAAGAGTGGTGAGTGTAGATCAACGAAAACTACTGAAGAGAGCCCTTTCCTTTGGCAGTAAAGGTGATCTAGGATCTTTGAGTTTGCTGATTGGTTCCAGATTGCTCCTTGTTAGTCATCTGTTCTATCCCAAAGTTAACTTTGGCATTCATCCCTCCAAGATTGATAAAATAAACTAACACTCAAGCATCGGGATCATTGTAGTTGACTTACCCACTCCCATAAAATTGCTGGCCTTCTACTAAATATTTGAAGCCTTACATTTTTTAAATTTTTTAATAGAACATTGAAGTTATGCTTGAAAATTGCTGCAAAGATTTCTCTGAGAAGGTGGCGAACATCGACAAAGTTACAGAAAGCCTGCTTGAAATCGAAGAATCTGATAAGGTATCATTTTAATTTTCTTGGCACCTCTTACAGTTCAAGAAGGATAGATGACAGTGCTGTTACTGTGAGCTGCAACGATGTTGGGGTGCACTAACATTTTGGTTAATGTAGTGTCCTTTATAGGAATCAAACATGGGACATCAGAGTGAAAGCTAATAGGAATCCTAACACTAGAACTCTATAGAATTGTTATCTTTTCCTCATGTGTCTGCAATGGTGTGAAGATTTGATTCAGACTAACTCTCTATTGGCTATATTTTATAGTTTCATAATGTTAAATTGATTACAGATGAATTACCACTTATGTATGTGTGTGTATATATATATATATATATATATATATATATATATATATATACATATATATATATATATGACACGTAAAAGCACCCACTACACTCTCTGAGTGGTTAGCATTAGGAAGGGCATCCAGCTGTAGAAACTCTGCCAAATCAGATTGGAACCTGGTGTAGCCATCCGGTTGCACCAGTCCTCAGTCAAATCGTCCAACCCATGCTAGCATGGAAAGCGGACGTTAAACGATGATGATGATGATGATGATGATAAAACAAATAATAAATGAGTATATGCATATATACGTACAGGTATGTGCATACCTACGTCTACCTGTATATATAGGTGCATATCTGGGTACAGGACATTGCAAACAAAACGTAGACAAAAAAATAATAATAACCAGAGTACAAAACAAACACAGGTCACATAGAGAACATTTTCCTTCATCAGCTACCCCCATTCTAACACAGGCGTTTCGAAGAGTAGGGCAGGACGCATCGTTAAAATGGCTCTTCCCACGGACCACAAATTAAATTTGTATACACAAATTAAACTTGTACCACGGAGGAATATATATATATACACACACACACACATATTTTGTTTAGGCATTGTGAGAATAATAACCTGGCAACTACTCACCGGTAATGTTTTCCCTCTATATCACACACACACACACATGAGGTCAAGTGGGCAAGTTTCAGGGTCTTCACAGTTATAACTGGGAAGGGTCTCTTGGTGATTTTTGCAAGTTGTAATGTTCTTCATATTGAAGCTCGCCCACTTGACCAGGTGTGTACGATAAACTCCGACATATACGAGGCTGCACTGCAAGACAAATCAATTGAATAGAAGAATTACATCAGGTTATGTGAGGGTAAATTCAAGAGATGTTATGCAAATCGCCTTTCTTCTTTCCAGCACATTGATAAAAGTAGCCATGTATGGAATTTCAAGAGCAGCTCCACATCTCACACAATTAGGTGGAGAATAGTGGAGAAATCCAAGCCATAATGTTAATGGATTTAAGAAATGCAACTCGTATTCTTCTTTGATCCAGCAATTCCAACACACTGCTTAATTTGAGATCTGAAACTTTTAGCAAGTGTAGACTCGCAGACAGGTTTCTTTTATTGAATTGGAGGGTGCCACCCACTCCAAATTGAGTTGCTGTCTCCCAGACTTTAACATATTTTCTTTTATTTTGTTCCAAACCAGTTGTATTTAATGAGCTTTCTACAATCAGGGAGGATGAGGATCTTAGTTTTCATTTCGTTTTACTCGTTTCAGTTTTTGTACCAACCTTCTTCACATTTTTTTCTTATTTTCTTACTGTCCAACATCCTTGTTTTTAAGATATATATATATATATATATATATATATATATATATATATATATATATATATATATATATATACTAGCAGAGATACCCGGCGTTGCCCGTGTTACATGCAATTGAAAAATGAGACTTTTCTGTTATATTTTCTGTAAGGAACTGGAATACATATGATTCGAATTTCATCAAAATTGCACATGAGGGTTCTTTCCCTCTTTACACACCCTAAAAAAATTCTAATCATGAGACATGTATCCCATACTATTGATCTTTATGCGCATATTCCAAAATTTCAGTCTTCTGGAACCTGTAAAAAAGATTTTGCTCCTGCAAAATGGAGCTCATGGAGCTCTAAAATGTGGGAATGAAGGCCCCTATTGGGGGTGGGGGTGTTAATGTCAACCAGAGAAGTTGAATTGTTGGGAATGTTTTTACTTAGGTCTTATAGTATGCCTGTATATATGTGAGAGTATAGTCTCACTTTAATAGTTTCAGTATGAAATTGAAAATATTAAAGTGAAAATATTTGAAATTACAGTAGCAACATGTTATTGTTTCACTTTTGACAGGTAATACTGAAATAGTGGAATAGTTTCAGTGTTAGAGTGAAAGTATCTGACATTACAGTAGAGTGATGTTATTGTTTCATTTTTGACACATAATACTGAAATAGTGGAGGAGATAAGATATTGTTGTGGGCTCGAACTATGCAGGAAGTAAAAAAATTTTTTGGCCTAAGACACTACATGGACCTTAAAAGAATTTTGCTCCTGAAAAATGGAGCTCATGGAGCTGAAAATTGTGGGAGTTAAGGCCCCTATTGGTGATGGGTGTATTAATGTCAACCAGAGAAGTTTAATTGTTGGGAATCTTTTTAACTTGTGTGTAATATGTATTGTCTGAATTTCTTTGAAATAGGAAATATATGTATGTTCACTGGGTTTGTAAAAGAGAGCAAAGCTACAGGAAAGCAAAAGACGAATGATCACGATAATCAGTCAGCTACCGTAGCCTAGTCGTTACTTCTCCCCAATGTAGGATTCCTCACCATACAGGTGACAGGTACAGCTTTAAGATGTATTATGGATCTATAGCAATTGGAAGGGCATGACTCAATAGAAACAACAATGTGTGACGTTTGGAGTAAAGGGAAATGAAAGTGTCGCCTCTGGAGTTTGCAAATGACCACTCTACCGATAGGTAGAAAATATTTACAATCAATAAATGTCTTTGAACAACCAGTCACTCATCTGGGAAGGCCTTGAAATCAGTGTTACCAACTGGGGACTATATGTGTCGCAGTGGTAATAAAAAGACTCAAAGGAGGTCTGCAACGAAATAATTTTACTCATCACTTTGCAAGTGAATCAGTGGAGGCAAAGATGAGTCTCATTTACTTGACAATTTATGCACCACATTGCAGAAATCACAATGTAAGTATATCTGAAAGGATAGTCTTACACTGTTGTACCGTTGAATTACAAATAATGCTCATCTGTTATGTTCGGGTGACCCTATAGCTACCAATGGTACAACTGTATTCATCTTTGCTTAGGAAAAATGACTAAATTGTGGGTGTGAAGTCCCCATGAAGGGGTCTTTGTAACTTCTAAGAAGAAAGAATTTTAGAAATATTACTTTATTTGTGTGTAATCTGTATGGTTAAAATTTCATCAACATCAAAAATATATGAATTTTCATGGGGGTTATGGCCATTATGCATAGAATATAATTTCCAAATTTCTTAAAGATCCATTCAATACTTTTGACGTAGTTTTGGATAAGAAAACAAATGACTAATGTGTGTGTTTGTGTGCATATATATGTGTGTGTGTATGGGTGTATATATGTATAGATATCTGTATGCATTTATATATGTGTACATATTAGATGTACACCTATATATATACATCTACACATATGTATACATATACATGTATGCATATAGATGTATATCTATATATATATCTATACATATACGTGTACATATACATGTATATGTATACATATACATCTCTCTCTCTCTCTCTCTCTCTCTCTCTCTCTCTCTGTATATATATATATATTATACACACACCATTAAAGTGAAAGTATCTGTCTTTACAGTATCGAAATGTGATTGTTTCAGTTAGTGGAATAGTTTCATTTTTAAAGTGAAAGTATTTGACATGAGTGTTTTTGTTTCACTATTGACACGTAATACTTAAATAGTGGAGGAGATATTATGTTGCCGTGGGCTCGAACTCTGCAAGAAGTTAAAAAATTTTTTTGACTAAAACACAACCGGAACCCTAAGTAAGACATGTGTAAAATTTGAATGAAATTGGTTGTGTAGTTCTCGAGTTTTAGGGAAACACACACACACACAGACAGACAGACAGACACACATTCTCATTTTTATATGTATAGACTAGCAGAAACATCCGGCGTTGCCCGGGTTAAAGAGAATAATGAAATCTAAAAACGTCGTCTAGACTACGCAACCCTCAACTGTTAGTAGCTACGATACCATATTTCTACATTAATAACTCTCCAATCCATGCCAGCATGGAACATAGACATTAAGTGGAATGCTAGAAGAAAGTTTTCAACTCATATGTATATAAAGTAAATACACATAATTCAGAAACACATTTTGTGTATTTTATTTCGTAACCAAACAAACAGGTACAGATTATAAATAATGAAAGGCCAATTTTGGTGATTCATTTGACAGAGGTAGTAGAGAGACAATGCGATGATAAATCTGAGGTTGGATCTTGAAAGTTTGGATGAATGCTGCCTCAGTTAAATCTCTTGTGGTTCCAAATGATGTCATCTGTAGTACAGCGTCGTATTGTCTAATTTTGTTTTGCAAATGTTAGGAATCTTGGTCAGTTGATGATAACAGTTTCTTCAATAGGTCTGGAGGTTGGGGATTGTGGAATTGTTGGGAATGTTTTTAACTTTGGTGTTATATGTATTGCTTGAATTTCTTTGACATATGAAATATATGTATTTTCACTGGGTTTGTAAAAGAGAGTTGTGTAGTTCTCGAGTTTTAGGGATTCACACAGACAGACAGACACACATTCTCATCTTTATATATAGAGATATATATATACACACACACGCACCCAAACACACGTATATATATGTATATCAATATAAATATATGAAAGTCAATGAAGTTTCGTAAAAGAAGGCGATCATGTACATACTTTCTTGCTGTTGTGATTATAACACCTCGTTGTAAACAATGTTCCTTGTTTTCCCTTGTGGAGCATATGCAAATAGGTTTTTTTTGCTGCCCACTCTTGAGCAGCCAACATACAGTTGTCCATGTGAGAAGCAGGGCTCTTCCAAGAGAAGACCAGCTACAGACAGTGCTCATCTGTTATGTTCGGGTTAAAATTTCATCAACATCAAAAATATATGAATTTTCATGGGAGTTATGGCCGTTATGCATAGAATGTAATTTCCAAATTGCAGACAAAATTTACAATCGATAAATGTCTTAGAACAACCAGTCTCTCATCTGGGAAGGCCTTGAAATCAATGTTACCAACTGGGGACTATGTGTGTCGCAGTGATAATAAAAAGACTCAAAGGAGGTCTGCAACGAAATAATTTTACTCAACACTTTGCAAGTGAATCAGTGGAGGCAAAGCTGCGTCTCATTTACTTGACAATTTATGCACCACATTGCAGAAATCACAATGTAAGTATACCTGAAAGGGTAGTCTTACACTGTTGTACCGTTGAATTACAAATAATGCTCATCTGTTATGTTCGGGTTAAAATTTCATCAACATCAAAAATATATGAATTTTCATGGGAGTTATGGCCGTTATACATAGAATATAATTTCCAAATTTCATAAAGATCCATTCAGTACTTTTGACGTAGTTTTGGATAAGAAAACAAATGACTAGTGTGTGTGTTTGTGTGCATGTGTATGTGTGTGATGGGTGTATATATGTATAGATATCTGTATGCATGTATATATATGTATATATGTGTACATATTACATGTACATCTATATATATATACATCTACACATATGTATACATATACATGTATGCATATAGATCTATATCAATACATATACGTGTATATATACATCTATATGTATACATATACATCTCTCTCTCTTTCTCTCTCTCTGAAAGTATCTGTCATTACAGTATCGAAATGGTGTACATATACATGTATATGTATACATATACATCTCTCTCTCTCTCTCTCTTTCTGTCTCTCTTTCTCTCTCTGTGAAAGTATCTGTCACTACAGTATCGAAATGTGATTGTTTCAGTTAGTGGAATAGTTTCATTTTTAAAATGAAAGTATTTGACATGAGTGTTTTTGTTTCACTTTTGACACGTAATACTTAAATAGTGGAGGAGATATTATGTTGCCGTGGGCTCGAACTCTGCAAGAAGTTAAAAATTTTTTTTGACTAAAACACAACTGGAACCCTAAGTAAGGCATGTGTAAAATTTGAATGAAATTGGTTGCGTAGTTCTCGAGTTTTAGGGATACACACACACACACACACACAGACAGACAGACAGACAGACATTCTCATTTTTATATATATAGATAATGCACAAACAGGGCCTGAAAGAATACTTTAAGATGCATGACATATTTTATAGATATGCCTGTTCAAGTATCATAAAAGCATGAAACTATTAGTAGCACTTTCAGTTGTGTATTTCAATTCATATTTATCTCTCACTGGATGGAGTACTTTTTTTTATTGATTCTACCTCTATAGGATTTTTAAACTATATATGCTTGTGTGTGTTTGTATGGATAGATGCATGCATGCACGTACACATATATGTAAAATGTATATATATTGTATGTGTACATCTCTATGTCTCATTTCAGAATCTAATGAACTTCACATTTGAAGAACTCAACAAGTTGCAAGCTGATGTCCAAAGCCACACACAATGTAAGCTGAAGTATATCCAGTATTTAGATTACCAGTTTCATGAAATTGAAAATAGTAGAATATCCCAGGTATTTCAGATCACATTCTTTTATTATCTTTTCCTTATTTCAGACGTTGGACTGTGGCCATACTGAGGCACCACTTAAAGTGTTTAGTTAAACTAATCAACCTTAGTGATAATTTTTTTGTGTCTGTACTTATTCTATCAGTTTATTTTAGTGAACCTCTAAGCTACAGGGACATGAACACACCAACGCTAGTTGCCAGGCACTGGGAAGACAAATACAAAAACATATACAGGGTGCAATGGGTAAATCGTCACCATTTTATACTTTTAATTTCACAAACACACATATTTTTATTTCTTGTGGAATCTCCTGTCATAGATAACAGATGAGGTTTTCACAATTTCTTGCTGAACAACCTGCACAGACGATTTGTTTAAAATGATCAAATGTATGAGCTGTACATTAACTCACTTCCTCCATCAAATTGACATTGTCTGTACAGGTGCATGGTGTGCCATGGTGTCAAATGTCAAAAATGCAGAACAGCGTGAAGTGAAGTATTTTGCCCAAGAACAAAGCACACTGAGTCTAGGAATCAAAACCACGTTCTTGCTATCATGAGTACCTCTTAACCACTTGGCCACATGCCTTCTCTCTCACACACACACACACACATATACATTACTCTTTCATTAACAGGCTGATTGTCTTATTAACCCTTTGCTTGTCCAAATCATTTTCTCCTAAATGTCCATGCGCTTGTTTTGTGATTTTGAGTTAGCCCTTCTTTCATATATTCAGAGTAATATAAAGTAAAGTTTGCCTTTCAATAAATCTGAAGTTATTCTTGTGGTTGAACCAAAAAATTAGGAATGTGTATTGTATATGATGCATGGATGCCAGGAAAATATGTTTTCAAACTTTTAGTGAGCGCTTGTTTCATACCTTCTGAATATAAAGCTTTCTTTTCATAGGTCCCAAGTTATATTGGGAATGTGTTAGCATATATTATGTAGAGACGTCAAGGAAATATGTGCTGTGTGTCACAGATAATACACAGGTAAAGGGTTAATCCATCTAAATTGTATCATTCTCTTGCAGATACAAAATGTTTTGTTCAATTACACGAATTCTTTTCAAGAAATAGCTTACCTCACAACACCGGAGGTATATCGCCTGATGGAGACTGAAGTGCAGGTATTAAGCTTTTTTTTATCACCATTTTCATAATTACAATTTTTCTGTATCAATCAAGTAATTAAATTATCATCGTCGTCGTTTAATGTCCGTTTTCCATGCTAGCATGGGTTGGACGATTTGACTGAGGACTGGTGAAATCGTCCAATCCATGCTAGCATGGAAAGCGGACGTTAAACTACGATGATGATGATAAATCTGGATAATTGAAATTCTCAATTCACCTTACACACACACACACACACACACACACACACACACACACACACACACACACACACACACACACACACACACAAGCAAGCAAACTTTATCATTTACCAACTCAGTCCAATCCAACTTATTACTTCACTTGTTGCTTGATATACCAGAAACAACAGTTAAATCTCCCTTAAATTACTCTCGGCTGTCTTGGAAAAAAGAGAGGGATACATTAGATAATATAGTGGTGAATACACTACCTGAGAGATGGATGGGATGACCATGGTTGGAATGTCTTTGATCATAAGTCTGCTTAGTCAGTTAATCCTGGGGTTAAACAACAAGCACAGCAGTAACAATAACAACCACCACCACAACAGCTACAGTAACAACAACAGCAACACCATCACCGACAATCACAACAACCACAGACCTACCATTTGATTCTGTTCTTTTTCTGTCTTTTCAATGGTTTCTTTCCTTAAAAAAATTGACTCCTGTAATGAACTGGTGCTATATTTTGCCATGCTACCCTATGGGCCCTTAACTCTTGATAGAGTTGTTGAGGTGCTGCTATGACATAGTGTGTGTCTTGAATACTTTTAAACCTGATAGAGCTCAACCTTCTCTGGGTTTACTCGGTTTAAACGAGGCCAATGTCTTCAAGAGAGAAAGAGAATATGTGGAGGAGACAAAAAGAAAGAGAAGAATCAGCTCCAGTGCAGGACTGGTGCTTTTTCTTATCAACCCCAGTGCTCAACTGGTATTATTTTATCAACCCCAAAAGGATGAAAGGCAAAGTCGACCTTGGCAAAACGTGAACTCAGAATGTACAAAATCTTGTTAAGCTTTTCGCCCAGCATGTTAATGATTCTGCCAGCTTGCCTGCCAAAGGCACAAGGCCTGAAATTTGGAGGAAAGGGACTAGTTGATTATATCAACCCCTAAAGAATAAAAGGCAAAGTTGACCTCGGCAGAATGTGAACTCAGAATGTAAAGCCGGACAAAATACCTCTAAGCAGTTCACCTGGCATGTTAATGATTCCATCAGCTTGCTACCTTAAGAAAAATAATAATCCTTTCTACTATAGGCACAAGGCCTGAAATTTGGTGGGAGGGGAATAGTTGATTACATTGACCCCACTGTTTCACTGGTACTTAATTTATCAACCCTGAAAGGATGAGAAGCAAAGTCGACCTCAGAACATCAAGATGGACAAAATGCCACTAAACATTTTGCCCGGCGTACTAACTGTTCTGCCAGCTCACCCCATTAATGATAATAATAATGATTTCAAGTTTTTGCCACAAGGGTAGCTTGCAGGAGGGGATTAAGTCAATTGCATTGACTCCAATGCATAACTGGTACTTATTTAATTGACTCCAAAAGAATGAAAGGTAAAGTCAACCTTAGTGGCATTTGAACTCAGAACATAGCGGCAGACGAAATACAGCTAAGCATTTCACCCAACATGCTAATGATTCTTCCAGCTCACCACATTAGTAGTAGTAGTAGTAGCAGTAGTAGTAGTAGTAGTAGTAGTAGTAATAGTAATAATAATAATAATAATAATAATAATAATAATATCAGTTTGGTTTTATTTCAGATAATCAACCAGACCTTGTTAAATAACAAACAGAGCTACACTGATATTTATACCCAATTACTCCTGGTTAGCATAGAACAAGATCGGAAGCATCATTTAAACTGGAAGTCACTCACGACTCTTTGGAAAAACAAGAACATACAGGAAATTCTTGAAAGATTCAGGTTGAGTTTTTGTTTTTTGTTTTTTCTTTTGTTTTCTTTTTCTAAGGAAATCTGTAAATAATGCACAAGGAAATTTTTCGGTTTTCATTTCCTCTAATTTATGTGTTGTTTTATTGTCTTCTTGTTTTAGTCATTTAACTGTAGCCATTCTAAGGCACTGCTTTTTAGGGCTTTTCCATTAATCACATCAACCCCAGTAATTATTTCAATCTTATCATTCTTGGTTTATTGAGTGACTAACTTCAATTTGAATCTAAAGTGATGCAACACTAAGCATTGTTGTATACTAGTATACACATGTACACACATACATACACATGTAGCGAGGCACAAGAAGCCAGCACCATTTTGAATGAGATCTCGCCAGTAGCCATTACCATGTGTAAGACAAGAACGAGATCTCGCCTGCAACCATTTGCCATGCGCGAGACGACAACGAGACTCTCGCCAGCAACCAGTATTTAAGCAAGAGAACAACGACATGCTCTCTCTCACTCTTCTCATGTTCAACGCCGAGAAACACTGTGAAGCCAGCAGCTCACAGCGGATTCTTGTCCTGCTGTGACTCCACATGCTTATCTCCAGAAGTAATGAGACAAACCATAAAGATGGTCACTGAGAGCAAAGAACATGAACAAGAACTCTGTAAAATAAACAGCTATTGAATTGTACTCCACTTGTGAACTTCATGTTCCAGATCCTTGAAACTACAAAAATGATTATAATGGGAGAGGGAGATACTCCACAGGTATCATAAGCCTTCCATTCCATTATATATATATATATATATATATATCATCATCATCATCGTTTAATGTCCGCTTTCCATGCTGGCATGGGTTGGACGATTTGACTGAGGACTGGCGAACCAGATGGCTGCTCCAGGCTCCAATCTGATCTGGCAGAGTTTCTACAGCTGGATGCCCTTCCTAACGCCAACCACTCCGAGAGTGTAGTGGGTGCTTTTACGTGCCACCAGCACGAGGGCCAGTCATACGGTACTGGCAACGGCCACGCTCAAATGGGAGTTTTTATGTGCCACCTGCACGGGAGCCATTCCAGTGGCACTGGCAACAACCTTGCTCGAATGTTTTATAATGTGCCACTGGCACAAGTGCCAGTAAGGCGACGCTGGTAACAATCATGTTCAAATGGTGCTATTTACGTGCCACTGGCATGGAAGCCAGACAGCTGCTCTGGCAATGATCACACTCAGACGGTGCTGTTAGTGCTCCACTGGCACAGGTGCCAGTCATCAAATATGGTTCAATTACGATTTCGATTTATGCTCACACTGTGTGTGTGTGTGTGTGTGTGTGTGTGTGTATAAAGAGAAAGTGAGAGGGACAGACAGAGAGCGTCTAACCTAAACTCTTATCTATCCACCCTAATGGACGAGCTCTAGAGTTTACCAATGTTTGTTTGCTTTCATTACAAACTGCAACTTTTTGCTCTACATCTGCCAATATTATGAAGTAACTTCAAGCCCTTAGAAACAGCTGTTCGACTTGTAATACCTTCTTCTCTCTAATTCTTTGAGTCTATGTAGTCTGAGCAAGTTTGCTCTATAAAAATATATATATATTTATACTTGATAGTTTATTATCTGAAAATTTTGAGCCTGCCTTCTCTTTTTATGTATATACATGTATGTATATATTTTGTATATTAAAACCCAAGATTTTATCTCCTTATTTGAATTGTTGTCTCCATATCTGCTTGCTCTCTCAGATTCCCATTATAGCCACTCTACCCTGCTGGCTTGTTCCTTGGTGAAGATATTGGAGTGTAAGTTCAAATCATTTGAGTGCCACTAGGTGTTTTCTATATTGAGATTCTCCCAGTCTCATCTATATATATATATATATATATATATATATATATATATATATACATACATACACAGACACCTAAAGCGTCACCTTTACCTTTGTAGCAGTTGACTATGGTGCTGCTACACCAGTCATTGGGTATGACTCCTTCGTGTATCACCTGGTTTACTATATGGGTGACTAAGCTATAGCCGACACTGCCAGATATTTTGAGTATCTCTGCAGTGATTCCTGATGGGCCGGGGGCTTTCTCTGTTTTCATACTCTTAATTGCTTCATTTACCATGATACTGTCAACTCGGATAGCTGGCCCCTCTGTTGGGTCGACATTCAGCAGACTCTCTTTCTCCCATTCATTCTCTTTATTGAGCAACCTTTCATAGTGGCGTCTCCAAACCTCTCTTTGCAGCCACATTTAGTGCAAGTGAACCATCATCCACGCGGACACATTTCTCTCCTACAACATCACAATTGTCTCTCACACAGTGTCTTGCAACACGAAATACCTCAAGTCTTTGGTCCTCACGGTGCAGGACACTGGCAGATTTTTTCTTACCTGCTTCCCCTCTGGCTAAATAAACCTGTCTCCTAGCTTCCCTTCTGGCAGTCTGATACAATTCCATGTGACCACCTTTCTTCCAGTCCTTCGAAGACTGTTTCTTTTCTCTTAAAGCCCAGTCAACAACATGCATTATATATATATATATATATATATGTATATATATTTATACATTATATATATATATATGTATATATATTTATACATTATATATATATATGTATATATATTTATACATTATATATATATGTATATATATTTATACATTATATATATATATGTATATATATTTATACATTATATATATATATGTATATATATTTATACATTATATATATACTTCTCCTCCCTTTCCCACTTCTCCTTCTCTAGGAACTCTACCAGAAAAATATGAAAAATTTCTCAGACATCTCAAACGATTCTATTCTAATTCTCATTTTCTCCAGACAATTCATGTTGACCTGTGTCTCTGTCAAACCGAAAGAAGTTGAAATCTTACTTGATGAGATAAGCATTAAATTCTCAAATTTATTAAATGAATATAAAGAACATTTACAATTTCTCAGGTATTTTCTACATTTTCATTCATACAAAAACCATTTGTCATTTTTGTTTTCTGTGTGTAGTTTTCATTTTATTTTGTTTTATTTTTTATTCGTTTCAGTCATTAGACTGCAGCCATGCTGGGGCATTGCATTGGAGAGTTTTTTAGTCGAATGTATTGATCCCAGTAATTATTTTTTTTAAAGCCTGGTATTTATTCTGTCTGTCTCTTTTGCTGAACCACTAAGTTATATAGACATAAACACATCAGTACCAGTTGTCAAGTGGTGGTGCAGGACGAACACACACACACACATACATATGTGTGTGTCTGTGTGACGGGCTTCTTTCAGTTTCTGTCAACCAAATCCACTCACAAGACCTTGGTCAGGCTGAGGCTATAGTAGAGGACACTTGACCAAGGTTCCACACAGTGGGATTGAAACCAGAACCATGTGGTTGGGAAGCAAGCTTTTACCATACAGCCATGTCTTTTTTTTTTTTTTCTTGATTTCCACCTAACAATAATTAGTTCCTGTTTATATTGACAGACTGATTTTAATTTGAGTCAAATGCTGAAGAATCATGGAGCAGATATTGTTATGGCTACATGGTTACACATATTGGTTTTGCCACTTTTGAGTTTTGGTTTCAGTCCCACTGCACAGTACTTTGCACTCTTAAACATAGTCTTGGGTTGACTAATACATGTATGGACACCTTTTGTATGTGTGTGAGAGAGAGAGAGACTGCATTGTTAAAATGAGGGTTGTTGTGTTTTGTGTTGCTTTAGCTGTGTCTTTTGTCTGATCTGATCAAGAGCATGTTTTAGGCTCACATTATAGTAGTGTCCTAAATCACCCTTCAGCACTAATCCTGCAACACCGTTCTAGAAACACCATATCTTTCTTCCGGCTATAATGTTTCTAGTTGCTGGGGATTTTTCCATGTTTGAGTAAATGGTCGTTTATGAGACAAAATCTCGGTTGTGCACAAGGTTGATTTCTATGTGGCAAAATGTGGGATCAAACCCAACACTATAAAAGGCTTTTAGTCAAACAAATCAACCCCAGTATTATAGTTTTTTAAACCTGGTACTTATTATATCCATTTCTTTTGCTGAACCACTAAATCATGCAGATGTAAACAAACCAACACCAGTTGTCAGATAGGAAAAGAAGACAAACATGCACACACCCAAAACACACGCACACACGTATGTATATACACACAACAGGATTCCACACAGTTTTTGTCTACCAACTACACCTGCATGGCATTGGTTGACCGAAGGCTATAGTTGAAGACATTTGTGCAAGATGTCACACGCTGGAACTGAACCTGGAATCAAACGGTTGCAAAGTGAGCATCTTAACCACACAGCCATATCTACACCTGTGTATATATATCTGTGAATGTGTGTGTGTGTGTGTGTGTAATGATTGTGCATGTGTGTGTATATAATGAGTGCATGTGTGTCTGTGTATATGAGTTTGTATGTCTGTGTGTATAATGAGTGTGTGTATAAGTGTGTGTGTGTATGTCTGTGTGTGTGTCTCTGTACAGTGTGTGTGTATGTCTGTATGAGTGTGTATGTGTAGATATATACACATACATATACTTTTTTTTTGTACGATGGTATTGTAGTTGTCAGCACTGATTGAGCAGGCCTTTAATCAAAGACATTCCATCCTTGACCATTCCATTTGTTGTATATCTAGGACTACACTGTCCAATATGTCCTTCCTGTTTTAAGATGGTAGGATATAATTTAAGGAAGTCTGACTCTTGTTACTAGCAGACTGAGCACACACACCCCCATAGGGACTTGTGATCATGCAATGGTTAGTACACCCACATTGTACCCCCACATCGTTGTGGTATTGTAGCAATGGTGTAGACATGTCTGGGTCATGAAATAAGCATATAAAAATGTTTTAAAATATATTTGATATTGTAAACCTGTTTTATTTTAAATTTAAATAGGAATTTCTTGCCACCGAAATGCACAAAAGGTCTTGTTGAAGAATGGTATGGAAAAATAAACGAGGTAACTGAAAAACTAAGTAAGTAACAAGATTTTGATGTAATAAAGAGTAAAAGTTTCTATTCATTACTCATGAACACACATACCCTTCATCATATATGTGTGTGTTTGTGTATATGTGTGTGTGTATATGTGTGTGTGTATATATATATATATACTCTTTTACTTGTTTCAGTCATTTGACTGCGGCCATGCTGAAGCACCACCTTTAGTCAAGCAAATCGACCCCAGGACATATTCTTTGTAAGCCTAGTACTTATTCTATCGGTCTCTTTTGCCGAACCGCTAAATTACAGGGACGTAAACACACCAGCAATGTTAGGGGGGGACAAACACAGACACACAAACATACACACACACACACACACCCACACACACACACACACACATACACACACACATATATATATATACATATATACGACAGGCTTCTTTCAGTTTCTGTCTGTCAAATCCACTCACAAGGCTTTGGTCGACCTAAGGCTATAGTAGAAGACACTTGCCCAAGGTGCCACACAGTGGGAATGAACCCGGAACCATGTGGTTGGTAAGCAAGCTACTTAACACACAGCCACTCCTGCGCCTATATATATATATATATATATATATATATATATATATATATATATATATATTTAGGGAGAATTCACAAAAAGAACAACAGACGAAGACAGGTGGTGTAGAAAACAAACAGATGTATTAGTTTAACGCTGGGGAATTGAAAAAGTCTTTAACGTTTCGAGCCTACGCTGTTCCACAGAAAGAAACAAGGAGAGTGGCATGCAGTGACTTCTGAGGTTGGTCATGCAATAAATACTTGGTGCATATGGCGGAGATGTAACCCAACTCCACCCTCCTCACTTAAAAAAAAAATTCTTTTTTTACAGAAACCCACATTTTCGGCTATGGAGATTCCAATTTTGAAAAAAATTGGCAAAAATTGCAACTTCAAAATTTCAATCTCCCCCACACCCCATTTCTTCATTTTTCACTTTTTTTAGAAGTTTTTTTGCGGGGAAATGCATAGAAAAATATGGAGATTATGATTCTGAAAAAAAATTGTTTGTAAATTTCAATTTTTCAAAAAAAAAAATTACCCCAACCCTCTCCCCTCCCGATTCTACATCCTTCAAGCAGGCTATCCACATGCTAGAAATAGCAGCCGAATCTCACAGAAATTTGTTGGGCAAAAAAACTGCGATAAAATAATGAAAGAAATATGTAATCAATCTATTTACCTTTCTGCAAAGATTTCTTTCAGAGAAATTTCCCACAGTAAAATGAGGTGTACTCATATTTTTTGTAACTTTCATGTTTCATTTTGTAGTAAAAAAACACTTTCAGTTGCAAAAAAAAAAACAAAAAAACAATAAGCACTTTAATTTCACTTTGTCACAGTATACCTCATTCTACTGCGATTGTGAATTGTAAATCAGTTTCAGCAAAATGGAAAGATAATTTTAGTAAACCAGCAAAAGATTAATTAGCTATATTATATTTCTGATTTCAGAATTTTTTGTTCAATGCAAAAGAGGATGGTTAATGATAATAATTTCAAAACTTACGACAGAGCAAAATAGATATTCCAAAGTCACAACAACATTTGAGCTGACTAATTAAGAATTATGTGATTTTTGATGTTTTGGTCACAATGTTTATGGGTCAAAAAGTCAAACCCTATTAGCAACATCAGTTACAAAGAATTGTTGACAAAGACAAATTGATAGAAAGAGAGATGACATTCACTTTCATCAAAAGCATGACTTCAGCAGATATTTTATCAAAATAAAAAGAATCTTATAGGCATTGACTTTACAGATAGGCAGAAGAGAAATGATAGGAAGATGGTGGTGGGCACAAAAGATTTCATATGCATTTCTCTTTAAGCATGCCTGGTAACAAAAGCAAAGTATCAATCTGGCCTGGTTTCCTTTGAAACAAAGTAACTATTTTAGCTTGGTTTCCAATGATTTGGACAACTTTTCAATGCGGTTATAAATATATTACAGTCTTCAATAAATTTTTGAGTTATATAGAAATCAACAGACAAGCAGTGCATGACTAACATGTCTTGAATGCATGCCACTTATATATATATATATATATATATATACATATATAATGTTGTGGCACTCCATCGGTTACGACATCGAGGGTTCCAGTTGATCCGATCAACAGAGCAGCCTGCTCGTGAAATTAATGTGCAAATGGCTGAGCACTCCACAGACACGTGTACCCTTAACGTAGTTCTTGGGGAGAGTCAGATTTGGCTGTATGGTAAAAAGATCGCTTCCCAACCACATGGTTCTGGGTTCAGTCCCATTGCATAACACCTTGGCCATCTTTTATAGCCTCATGCTGACCAAAGCCTTGTGAGTGGATTTGGTAGATGGAAACTGAAAGAAGCCCATCACGTGTGTGTGTGTGTGTATAACTGTGTGAGTCCTCCATCACCATTTGACAACGGGTGTTGGTTTGTTTACATCCCCATAACTTAGCCGTTCAGCAAAAGAGATTGATAAAACAAGTACCAGACTTTAAAAAAAGTACTCGGGTTGATTCCTTCAAAGTACTGAGGTTGATTCTTCATAGAAGTACTCCAGCATGGCCACAGTCTATTGACTGAAACAAGTAAAAGGTTAATGATAATAAATAAACAATTCCAATACAGGTTGACTATTAATTACTACCAAGTAATTTTAATTTGAAACTTTATTTCTCTTTTATTGCAATTTTCAGAGAAAGAGAAACGAGAATTTCTGATGCAAATGAAAACTGAGTATGAAAAGTGTAACCAAAAAGGTTTAGCAAAAATGCACGACGAAGAGGTATATGTGGCCTTTTTGTTTTTAATATTTTATTATATTTATTTAAACATGGAGGCACATGTGGCTACAGGTGCAGGCATGGCTGTGTGGTGAGAAGCTTGCTTCCCAACCACATGGTTCCAGGTTAAGTCCCACTACATGGCACCTTGGGCAGGTGTCTTCTACTATAACCTTGGGCCAACCAAAGCCTTGTGAGATGGAAACTGAAAGAAGCCTATCATATAACATCATCATTATTTAATGTCCATCTTCCATGCTGGCCTGAGTTGGACTATATATATATATATATATATATATATATATACAAAGAATATATATGCACGTATACACACATATATGTATATACTTACATCTACATGTGTATATAGATGCATATCAGGGTACAGGACGTTAGAACAATGAACTACAGACAACGGAACGAACACATAGGAAAACAGAAAGCCACTTGGAATTATTCATCAGCTGCCTCTATTCTAACTAGACGTTTCGAAGATAAGGCAGAATGTACTCTAGAATAGTCTCTTCCTGAGTAGTGGATCAACCCACTAAACAGAGGATTCCAAGGTGGCAAACGT
>NC_142948.1:24255441-24277941 GCF_046866305.1 Octopus bimaculoides | reverse complement strand
TATCATCATCCTCATCATCTCCGTTGTTGTTGTCATCGTCATTGTCATCATTGTCATCCTCATCGTCATCGTTGTTCTCTTTGTCATCATCATTGTCATCATATTCATCATAATCTTCATCCTCATCATCTCCGTTGTTGTCATCGTCATTGTCATCATTGTTGTCATTGTCCTCATTCTCATCCTCATCGTCGTCTTCATCATTGTTCTCTTTGTCATCATCATTGTCATCATACTCATCATAATCATCATCATCCTCATCATCTCCGTTGTTGTTGTCATCATCATTGTCATCATTGTCATCATCATCCTCATCGTCATCTTCATCATTGTCATCATTGTCATCATCATTCTCATCATCATCTTCATCATTGTTCTCTTTGTCATCATCATTGTCATCATCATCATCATCACCATCATAGTCATTGTCACCTGCACATTATCAGTAATTTAATGCCAGTAATTACCAACCATCTTCCATTGTCTTTGAAAGGCTGAAGAAGCAAAGCTGGACACCATCCTTGATGCCCTCCGACAAGGACCCGATGGAGCAGCGCTTGAGAGCAACCTCAATGCTGCCCTCGCTATACTCACTCGACTGAAGACCAGGTAGGTAGAGAAGTACCTCACCATTTTCATTACTTGTTGGTGACGGTAGCAGTAGAGGGAAGGGTGATGACAATGAGGGTGATGCTGAATATGATGTTGGTAATGATGATTGTGATGGTGGGGAGAGGGGAGGGATAAGGATGATTATCATGGCAGAATTGAGCTTGATGATGATGGAGATGGTGGAAACGACAGTGATAGTAGCTGTGGTCATTACAGAGAGGACAAAGTTTTTATGAGGGTAATGATGGTGGTAGTGATGGTGAGTGGAGGCGCAATGGCCCAGTGGCTAGGGCAGCGGACTCGAGGTCATAGGATTGCAGTTTCGATTCCCAGACCGGGCGTTGTGAGTGTTTATTGAGCAAAAACACCTAAAGCTCCACGAGGCTCCGGCAGGGGATGGTGGCGAACCCTGCTGTACTCTTCCACCACAACTTTCTCTCACTCTTACTTCCTGTTTCTGTTGTGCCTCTAATTCAAAGGGTCAGCCTTGTCACACTGTGTCACGCTGAATATCCTCGAGAACTACGTTAAGGGTACACGTGTCTGTGGAGTGCTCAGCCACTTGCACGTTAATTTCACGAGCAGGCTCTTCCGTTGATCGGATCAACTGGAACCCTCAACGTCGTAAGCGACAGAGTGCCAACAACAATTGGGTGCATCTATTAGGCACAAGGTCTGAAATTTGGAGGAGGGGTATAGTCAATTACATTGACCCCAGTACTCAATGGGTACTTATTTTATCGACCCTGTAAAGATGAAAGGCAAAGTTGACCTCAGTGGTATTTGAACTCAATGCAAAGACAGACGAAATGCTGCCCTGCATTTTGCCTGGTGTGTTAACAATTCTGCCAGCTTGCCAACTTAATAATAATAATAATAATAATAATAATAATAGCAATGAATATTATTGTTCTAATGATTTCATGCAAACCTGTACTGTACCAGCTGAGTGAAAGTCAAGAGTGATTTCACTACATTGAGCTTGGCACTGCTGTGAGGCTGAGCTAAAAAAAGAAACATGCCTGACAGTCCTGGTCAAGGTGATGCACCAGCCCATCTGAGATCGTGTTGCATTAGATGGTGTCCCACTTGTTTTGGGAAGACTAGATTTCTACAAAGAGGGAGAGAGAGATGGACATCCACAGGGCCAGGGCTAAGCTGATACCATGTTGCATTGGCCACCTCCCCAATCACAAAATGATATCTAGGTTTGTGCTCTAATGCAGGAGTTTTAAACTTTTTGACTTGCGGACCCCTTTATATTTCAGGCTTTACCTTATAAATGCTTATGAAATGTATAGATAAATATTTGCTTAAAATAACATATATTTTTACATTTATTTATTTAACAGTATTTAAAAAATAGGTTTATTGTCAATTAAAAGATCTCCATTAAAAAAAACATATATAAAATCAAATTGCCCATAAAAAGTATTTGCTGTCCATGGACCCCCTGTCTTGTCCTTGCGGACCACAGTTTGAAAACCCCTGCTCTAATGGATTCACAAACCCATTAGAGTATCAGACAGCATTCCTTCTAGCATTTAATTACATCTCTTCAAGTTTTCTATTGAAATTTTGTAGGGGCTGACTTCAAGGATCCAATGTAATCAGGTAGAAGTTAAGTCCTACTGGGGCCCATTTCTGCAGTTTCACCCTAATCTTCACACAATCACAAAAATATTCATTGCTCTATGTTGAAATTAAATAAAGACTTCAGGTTCTTTCCATGTTCTGATCAAATGTTCCATGGAATTCTTTTTCTATTAGTTACCAGAATTTCCATGCCAAACAAATTGGCATGACTACCTTATACATTCCAATGGTGAAAGATAAATTATACCAATATGAAAGAGATATCTGCAAATTCTTCAAACTAAAGAGATACAATGTAAGTCTTTATTTGTTATTCCGTTTTGAATTACATATGCACACACACACATACACATAAAAGAACACAAGTGGAGTTTAAAAATTCACAACAGCTATGAGCAAAGTGAGTCAGTTTAAGTTTCTTGTTTCTACCTATGTTTAAAATCACCTGATGAAAATGGCTTTTTCTCATTATGTAATTGTTGCAATCGTACTATTCATCAATAACAAAAAAATGCTGCTGAAACAACTGTTGTGAATTTTTAAACTTCATTTGTGTTCTTCAGTTATACAAACACTATACCTGGAACCATCCCTAGATTGAATCTATAACTTGCACTAGATCTGGAATCTGTGTATGTGTGTACGATAGATCGCTAGCCACTATGCATTCTTTATTTTCTCTCCTTGTTTCTTTCTGTGTTCCTTTCTGTGGAAGAGCCTAGGCTCAAAACGTTAAAGACTTCTTCACTTCCTGAGCATTAAACTAATACATCTGTTTGTTGTCTACACCACCTGTCTTTGTCTTTTGTTTTTTTTGTGAATTCTCCCTATATATATATATATATATATATATATATAAGTCATAAATGACAAAGAAATAGTTTGATGAAATTTTATTTAACAATAAGAAAATAACTTAATAACATGTACATAATTTATATTTATTATATTTAATCTATATATATATATATATATATATATATATATATTTGACAGGAATGGCAACAAAAGAAAGAAAGAGACCTCGATATTATGCAAATAGAGGAATTTATCTGTAAAAATATGTGACACTTATTCAGTAGCCATGATAAAACTCCGAATTTCGGATGCCAGAGTGGGGGGTCCACTCCAACATCTCTTCAGTTATCCAGCGACTGGAAGTTCCTTTGAAAAATGACCGTTAAACCCACAAGGGAAAATTAAAAACAAAGGGAAATAAACAAAAGGAAAAATAAACAAAGGGAAATTATTGTGTAGTGACAAAACGCGTCTAAAACTGCGTATATCACACACGCACGCACATATCACAATGTACGCACGTATATATCTACATACGCATGTATCCACGCACACACTCACAAGCGCGCACATTTAAAGTTCCTTGTACGTGTCTATAAGCGTACGGAAAAAAGTTTGGAGGGGAGAAAAAACAGAAAAACTATGTGGAAAAATACAAAAAAACATTAACCCTATAGCTATGTAAAAAACATAAAAATAATTAAAAAATATATAATATATACACTTCGCAGTTTATAAAGATGATGGCTTAGCTTTAACCACTAATACAAATGGACCAGCACAGGATAGATTCAGAAAGGACATTATCCAATTGATGAGAACCTTCGGCCTTAGTATAACCGCAGACACCAACCTGACGGTCGTCAACTACCTGGATGTGTCCTTAGACCTAAATAAGAATATTTATAAACCTTATAGGAAGCCCAACGATAGACTTAGTTACATCAATGTGGGTTCCCGCCATCCCCCCATAGTGTTTAGAAATTTAGTCAAGAGCATTAGTAAAAGAATATCTAGCCTTTCCTCTGATAAGGACATTTTCAATAGCGTTGCCCCAGTATATAATAAGGCTCTAAAAGATAGTGGTTTTAACAAGGGAATAACCTATACACCTACCACCAGACCAGTAGCAAAAAGAAGAAAGCATAGAAATAGGAAAATCATCTGGTTCACACCCCCCTACTCACCTGAAGTGACCTTTAACATAGGCAGATATTTCTTGACATTGATAGACAGACACTTTCCAGTTAACTATAATTATAGAAAGATCTTCAACAGACATAACTTAAAAATCAGTTTCAGCTCAACTGCTAATTTTAAGAATATAATCGCACACAACACACAAAAGCAGCAATACGAAGCCAGCTGTTCATGCAGAGATAAAAACTTGTGCCCGCTAAATGGAGCTTGCATGTCCGAAACCATCATTTATGAAGCCACCGTAGATTCTGTATCTGCTGAGAATGCAGTTTCCATGAAGAAATACGTGGGTCTCACAGAGGGTAATTTCAAGGCCAGATACAATAATCACACCTTGAGTTTTAGGCACTGGGACAAAAGAAAAACGACAAAATTATCCAGTCATATATGGTCTTTAAAAGATAAAGGTGTCGGTTACAACATCCATTGGAAGATCTTAGCCAAGTGTAAACCCTACACCAGCGGCAGCGGAAGGTGCAGTCTCTGTGATATGGAAAGATGGCTCATCTGGAAAGGCAGCTTGGACCCTACCACATGTCTAAATTCAAAGACTGAACTTTTCGGATCATGTCCACATGTGACCAAATATTTGCTACGTTTTTGGTCCCCCTGAGATTACTGATAGGACTTGCTTTCTATTATACATTTTCTTTGTGACTCTCTATAATTATTTCTTATACTTTATATATATATTTTTATGTATTTTTAAATATTTGTGCTGATCGGTGGCACTGATAGGCTTCCATATTGTGTCTATGCATAAGTTTTTTCACTTCTTACCTGAAATTTATATTTTCATTTTTTTATTTTTATATTTTTATATTATTATATATTTTTCAATTATTTTTATGTTTTTTACATAGCTATAGGTTTAATGTTTTTTGTATTTTTTTGTATTTTTCCACATATAGTTTTTCTGTTTTTTCTCCCCTCCAAACTTTTTTCCGTACGCTTATAGACACGTACAAGGAACTTTAAATGTGCGCGCTTGTGAGTGTGTGTGTGGATACGTGCGTATGTAGATATATACGTGCGTACATTGTGATATGTGCGTGCGTGTGTGATATACGCAGTTTTAGACGCGTTTTGTCACTACACAGTAATTTCCCTTTGTTTATTTTTCCTTTTGTTTATTTCCCTTTGTTTTTAATTTTCCCTTGTGGGTTTAACGGTCATTTTTCAAAGGAACTTCCAGTCGCTGGATAACTGAAGAGATGTTGGAGTGGACCCCTCACTCTGGCATCCGAAACTCGGAGTTTTATCATGGCTACTGAATAAGTGTCACATATTTTTACAGAGGTATATATATATATATATATATATATATATAAATATAAAAAACTGAGGATGTGTGTGTGTGTAAACCCGCAAAACTTCTGAAGTTCGCAACTGATTTTCTCCAAACTGGGAGCATATATTACCTATGTTCCAGAGATGGTTTTAGACTCTTAAAATTTTTCACATAATGCCCCTGGGGGCAGAAAACATCTTTTCCTGGGTAAATAATATGATCACGTAACTTGGTTGCTTTGTTGGTTCAAGGGACATTACTCTTGATGACATACTTATGTTAATTTCTCTACATCTATTATATATATAAAACTGAGGATGTGTGTGTGTGTGTGTGTGTGTAAACCCACAGAACTTCTGAAGTTTGCAACTGATTTTCTCCAAAATGGGAACATACATTATTTCTCTTCCAGAGATGGTTTTAAACTCTTAAAACTTTTCACATAATGATTAAAGGAGCCCCTGGGGGCAGAAAACCCCTTTCCTGGGGTACATACAACTGCCTACATGGTCCACGCATTGCTTCTGTTCAAACTGGAAGAAGCAGCTACTGAAATGATATGAGTAGGTTGTATTAAATAGATGAACTGACCCCAAGTGGTAGCAATAATAGCCTGTTCCCGAAGCACCATGGGTAGCAATTTGTTGGAATAAAAACTGTTTGGAACACACTATGTTTATTATGAAAAATATGCTAAAATATGTTAAATCCTGAGCAACTATTCAACTATTTTCTCTTAGCTTCAGTATCAAAGTCTTCTTTCTAAGCATACACAAAACCCATACAAATATTCTTCTGCTATTGATTACAAACCAAAATATCACGTATACATTAACCTACTAATTTACGGTGTCTAAGACCCAACTACGTTAGTTAAAGACTGTCCTTAATGTGTCCTATTGATTCCCAACCATGTCAGCAACCCAATGTCACATGACTCGACCACGTTTGTTAGCAACCATGTCCTTAGTGTGACCTTATGTACCCTGATGCTGCATACAGAATTGTTTTCGTTTAGGAGCTGAGTTGTCCTTACAATGATCACACGCTGTTTATGTGAAGGAGTGCACGGTTGAGCCATGACTATTGATTCCAAACAGAAATATTGCATGACAGTATTGTTTTCAATTGCTCCTTGCCAATCCACCCACTTACCATTTCTCTCATGCAAATTTCTTTCATGTGGTTCTGTATTTATCACATAAATGTAGTTCCAATGTCTACTGATTGTTCAGTGTGGTAGTGGCAGCACTGACAGCCGCAAAGGAGAGTATAGCCACTGAGAGATTTTTGGTGCATTCAAAAATCCCATACCCCTCACCCACTTTTCCATGACAAGGTTAGGGCCTGGAATCTTCCAAACAGACACATAACATGTCACTTAGTCGAATTAGCTCTTCATTTACTCCACAAATGTTTTGTCGTCAATGCTGCACTTTCCCGTATCACATGTTTTAACTTAACCATATCATATATACAAACTATGCCATTTAAATCCCAAGCAATGCCAGGTATGTCTGCTAGTCATAAATAAATTGCTTACGTGTCTACATTAATATAAAATGCAAAAAAATCCTTCAAAATAATGCAGAATTTAAGTTACGTCCTCAGGTGAAAGAAAGTCTTTGTTAAATACTAAATTCTCGACATATTGTACTATATATTGTACATGTTTTGTAGAATGATACATTAAGGAGCTTTTTTTTATGAGTACTACCAGATTACTTGAATCCATATATTGTGACTTACATATATATATATATATATATATATATATATTTATATATGTATATATAGTCACATACAAGCACTTATAAAACTGTATGTATATGTATCATAACTTTATGTGTGTGTGTGAGACTCAACATTTTCCCCTGAATGTTAGAATACCTAGATTTAAACAAATCTTGCGTGTATATGTGTGTATATATATATATATATATATATATATATATATATATATATATATATATATATAATCATTTAATGTTTATTTTCCATACTGGCATGGGTTGGATAGTTACAAATGTATATGTAGTGACAAGAGACTGATATGAAGAACTAATCATTACTTAACACAATCGGTTTCTGTTGATGAAATAAGAATTAAAAACTATACAAACTACAATGCAGAAAAATTCATAGACTGAATGAAATAGTAACAGTTTCAGATTCAATAAGATTATAAGGTAAGGTCATAATATACTGTTTAGACTAACTGAAATAATATCTGTTCATGAATAACTAAAGAACAGAAAAAGGCAAAATGCAAATTATTTTATTAGTTAATATCGTTCGTTCGTCGTTTAACGTCCGCTTTCCATGCTAGCATGGGTTGGACGATTTGACTGAGGACTGGTGCAACCGGATGGCTACACCAGGCTCCAATCTAATTTGGCAAAGTTTCTACAGCTGGATGCCCTTCCTAACGCCACTACACTCAGAGAGTGTAGTGGGTGCTTTTACGTGTCACCCGCACGAAAACGGCCACGCTCGAAATGGTGTCTTTTATGTGCCACGCGCACAAGAGCCAGTCCAGGGGCACTGGCAACGATCTCGCTCGAAAACCCTACAAGGCCAGTCAGGCGGTACTGGAGCACCGTCAGAGTGTGATCATTGCCAGAGCAGCTGTCTGGCTTCCATGCCAGTGGCATGTAAATAGCACCATTTGAGTGTGATCGTTACCAGTGTCGCCTTACTGGCACTTGTGCCGGTGGCACGTGAAAAGACATTCGAGCGAGGTCATTGGCAGTGCTGCTGGACTGGCTCCCATGCAGGTGGCACGTAAAAAAACACCATTTTGAGCGTGGCCATCGCCAGTACTGCATGACTGGCCCATGTGCCAGCAGCACATAAAAGCACCCACTACACTCTCGGAGTGGTTGGCGTTAGGAAGGGCATCCAGCTGTAGAAACTCTGCCAGATCAGATTGGAGCCTGGTGCAGCCATCTGGTTCGCCAGTCCTCTGTCAAATTGTCCAACCCATGCTAGCATGGAAGGCAGACGTTAAACGATGATGATGATGATGATGCATAAACTGTCTTGGACCCTGATGAATTCTCCAGCCCATGTTAACATGGTAAATGAACTAATCCACCCGCTTCACTGGGTCCACCCTCCTTTCTTCATTATTAATCATCACTATTCTCTCTCTTATTCTCTCATAAAAAATCTCTTCTTTTGCGATACCAGTATTGTTGGTGTTGGCTTGGAGCTTCTAAAGTGACTGAGAGACCCCATGATGTAACAGTGTCAATACAGGGCATGCAAGGGCTTTACAAGGGCTTTTTATTCCTGCTGGTAGCAAGGGAATCTCTATAGGGCTGGTTCCATGAAAAATGCACCCAATGCACTCTGTAAAATGGTTGGCATTAGGGAAGGCATCTAGTTGTAGAAACCTTGAGAAAGATATTGTAACTCAATGCAGTCCTCTGACCCGTCAGATATTCTGAGTCCAAACGCTGCTAAAGGCTGATTTCAGATGCATTCATCAAGCTATCCAACCCATGCCAGCATGTAAGATGGACATTAAATAATAACAATGATGACAGTAACTTGAAGCTCTATTAAACCTAGGTTTTCAAACTGTGTTATCAGAATATATATTCAGAATATATAAACATATTGGAGGTATCAGAGGAGAAACAAATAGTTGTAATTTATGCAATATAATTATTGATAGAGAATATTTAAAACAGAAATGGCCCAAACAACCATTTTGCAGAGTGTACTCGGTGCATTTTTCATGGCACAGAATGCACCTGGTGCATTTTTCATGACACCAGCCCTATAGAGGTTATCTTGCTACCAGCAGGACTAAAGAGCCCTTGTAAAACGTTGCAATCCCTGCATTGACACTGTTACATCATGGGGTCTCTCTGTACTCACAAGCTCCAAGCCGACCCCAACAATACTGCTGTCACAAAAGACGCCCAATACACAAAAGGAGATTCTATGTGACTGTATGAATTATTTCAACAATTTATGAATCTGTACCATGTAGTGTAGAACAGTTATCTCAATCCATTGTGTATATATGGGTCTCATGAAATTTAACCAAGTCTCTACAAAGCACTTTCTAGAGTAGTAAATTTAAACATCTTCACTGCAGATATCTGAAACATCAACACCATCATTTTAATGTCTACTTTTCCATACTTACATGGGTCAGACAAAAGTACACATGGACAGAGTTTTCAGTTGCTGGATGCTCTTCCTGTCACCAATCAACCTTCTTTCCAAGTGAGGTATTAATTATCTGTTCTGAAATAAAGAATTAACACTCACCTATGATGATTTTCATGTACAGACTGGAGGAGAGAATGCTTTTTTCCAGTTTCAAAATTTTGAAACTCAAAGGGGACAAGAACAAGAGCAGTTATAGGAAAAGTGAAAAAGAAACCAACAGAACAATAGTCTTCTCACAAACTTCCATTGTCCACATTGTGGTTTCTCAGCTAGATCACATACTGGTTTAATAAGTCATGCTCATGTTCATATCCATATTGCTTTTGGTAGCCTAAGGACTCACTTTAGGACTCACCAATTGTAAACATTGGTGGATGGCAGTAATAGTAATGTGTGTTGTTGAGTGTCTATTTGGTTGGATTTTTTTTTCTGTCTTCTCACTGAACACTCATATGTCCTCTTCGACAGAAGTGTCTGTCGTAATGATTACCATATACAAGATTAAAGTACTTTCAGAAGAACTATTCCATTTCACTGGCATCTGTTGGTGCTGCCATCTACGGTTACTTTCAGAGTAAGAGTTTGCTAAAAAAAAAAAATAGAAGGGAGGGAGAAATTTCCTGCAATGAGAGAGAACTGTTCAGGGTTTATTTTTTCTTTTGCTTTATTATTATGCAATGTCTTTTTCTTATAAGTGAGAGAACATATGAAAGAATATTTCCATATAATTCATTTTATTTTTTCTCATTTCGGATGTCCTTGTAGCAGCAGATAATTTTATTTCACATTCATTGGAGCCTATCAATGCAACACAACATGGGACCATGAAACTATTCACTCTATGTTCATTTAAAACATTTAGGAATTATCTTATTCTCCTGTATCAGGGTGCTCCTACACCAAGATGTAAAAATTGCCGCAGGTAAAGTAGATACATAAAACTGGACGATTTAAAAAAAACTGATCTACCTAAAAATGATAAGAATTTACAAATATCAACTGCTCTCAGACCAGAATTTTCAATGACCATTTGGCTGTATTGATGTGCGACATTCCTGAGTAATTCTGTCTCGATTTATCATATTTTCAGAAACTCCCATTTAGCCAAACTGACCCAAATGACGACTGCATTTGTGCTGACACAGCCAGTACATCACCTGAATCGTCTAGAAAATCTTCAAAAACAATCACATCACCAAGTCAACAACCCTCTAAGTTACTTTCACAAACTGAAAAGCCATCTAGCTCCTTCGATATTCAAGGACCCAAGTCTCTGGTAAGTTTATTCCTTTAGTTGTGTTCTTTTATTCGTTTATTCACCAGTATTCCACACGGCTACCCTTATCTGTTACATAACAAGATGTTTCAATAGATTAAAAGAAATTAAATTCCCCCATCATCGTTTTATCATCCACTTTTCCATACTCACATGGGTGGCTAGAATTTGAGGTGGATTTTCTATGGTTGGTTGCCCTTGCTGTCACCAACTTGTTTCCATGGAAATATTTCCCCAGGGTCAAACATGTTTTGGCAGAATATTGAAAATGAATGACACCACTTCCGTGACAGTGATATTTGTTTACAATTATTATACGATGTCAAAACAAGGAGACAATAAAACACACACACACACACACACACACACACACACACACACACATATGTATATACATACAATAGGTTTCTTTCAGTTTCCATCTACCAAATCCACTCACAAGGCTTTGGTTGGCCTGGAGCACGCAGTGGGTCTGAACTCAGAACCATGTGGTTGGGAGGCAAACTTCTCACTACACTGCTATGTCTAAATTACTCAATAATTAATTGGAATATGTTAATTTTGGTGTGAGGAGGGGATCGGAGTATGATTTCTTGGATCTAGTCTAGTCCAGTGGTGATCTGCCCTTCAGCTGGTTCTGTGCATGTGACCCTTCTCCAACACTCTCTATACAACCTGGGAAGGCCCTTACCTGCCTCAGCCCCTGCTGTCATGAATGAGATTACTGGAACTTCGGTTACCATGAATAGACTTAGGATGAATACTGGAATGGTTTTCCAATGCCTTCTCCAATCAGGAGGGATTTGAACTCAGAATGTAGAGAGTTGGAATATATACCGTGAAGCATTTCTGCTATGTCATCAATTCTACCACTCTTCCACCCACAGGGCAATGTAAAATGAAGTGTTTTGCTCAAGAAGACAATGTGCTGCATGGTCCAGAAATCAAACTCATAATCTAGGGATTGTGAGTATAACACCCTAACCAAAAGGCCATACGCTTTCATGATTTCTTGGAATAGCCCCAGTTCAACCAATACCTTGAGTGAATTTGCAAGATGGAAACTGTGTAAAGCCCCTCGTATATATATATATATATATATATATATATATATATATATATATATGTGTGTGTGTGTGTGTGTGTGTGTGTGTTTGCTTCTTCTTCCACCTGTTGCTTGGCAGCTAGTGTCAGTTTGTTGACTTCCCCATTACTTAGTGGTTTGGCAAATGACAAACAGAATAAATGCAAGATTTAAAAAAAAGAAACGTAAGTACTGGGGTCTGTCTTTTTGACTGCAACCTTTCAAGGCAGAGCTCCAGCATGGCCACAGTCCAGTGACTGATACAAGTCATCATCATCATTTAGCATCTGCTTTTCCATGCTGGCATGGATTGGATGGTTTGACTGAAACTGGTAAGCTGTTGGGCTACACCAGGTTCCAATCTGATTTGGCATGGTTTCTACAGCTGGATGCCCTCCCTAATGCCAACTACTCCAAGAGTGTAATGGGTGGTCAAATGGAAGAACTTAATCTGAAATAAAACTAAAAGAAATTTTTTTAAAATACTTTTGTGATAGAAACATTTTCTTGTCTTTTATTTTTGAACGTTAAAAATTTTTAAAAAAGTATTGGAAAAAGTGAAAATGTTAACAATAGTCATTTTGATAAAATATTGTTTGGTAAAATAGCTACCAGTTTGAGAAATATGAATAGTGGTTGTTATGAGGAACTCAAAAACAACCTTTTGAGTCAATGCCACATCATGTCTGTGGGCCGTGACTGAAATCAGTAAAGGAACAAAAGAATATACATATGTGTGTGTATGTTTAAATACATGTGCATGTGTATATATGTAAGTGTGTGTGTGTGTGTGTGTGTGTGTGTAAGAGGTAGCACAAAGCAGTGATGGAAAATATACAAACTTTGGGTTAGTTCTCAAATCATATAGATTCATAAGGCTAGTTTCCCAGTTTCTGTGGCATATATATTCCTCACCTGAACAGGATGCACACCCATCACAGGATGCACACCCATCACAGGATTACTCATTTCTGCCAGCTGAGTGAACTGGAGCAACATGAAATGAAGTGTTTTGCTCAAGAACATAACACATTGCCCAGTCCAGGAATCAAAACGGCAATCTTGCAATTGTGAGTCCAACACCCGAACCTCTCTAAGCCATGCACTTCCACTCGGTAAAATATGTTTGGGACATATTTCTGCTTCTGAAGACAATATCATTGCATTTACCATGGAGAGAAAAATTTTCAAACATTTTTGATCTAACCTAAAGTTCCTTTATATGTGTGTGTGTGTGTGTGTGTGTGTGTGTACATATTTATGTGTATTTGACATGTATGTATATATGTATGTATATATATAATGCATGTGTGTATATATGTGTGTATACACACACACATATATATGTGGCATGTATATATATATAATGTGTATGTGTGTGTGTGTGTGTGTGTGTGTGTGTGTGTGTGTACATATATATATATATATATATATACATACATACATACATATATATATATATATATATATATGTGTGTGTGTGTGTATATAACAGACACATTTCATAACCGACTGACTTCCATGATTTCTTCGTCTTTGTTCTGTTCAGAATCATCATTTTGGTCAAACAATGGGTTGACCATTTTCCGTTCCACTTGGGTAATCTCAGCTCCACCCACATGCCAAGAATTAGTTTTGTGGTTCAATTCACTTAATATTTCATCTTCATGACTGAAATCATCTGACCCCAGAGCATTTCTGTCGGTGTTCCTCATCCATCGAGCATTACGCAACTGAGCTTTCTCTCTTTCTTGGGCATTTTCTGGCACTTCAAGACCCTGTGGTTTCATTCCAATTGTGATTGGTGTATCAACCCGCATTTCAGTGTTGTCTGCCAATTCCAGCTTGAACTGGAATGAATATTCCACCTCAATTAGATCACAGTAGTCTAGGTTAGATTCTGGGATATAAGGAGGGACAGCTAAACGCACATTTCTCCACTTTCGACCTTCGCAATACCCCATTTCGTAATTGTCTCTCCGCTTGTTTACCATCTGTAGAAAACTGATGCTTTTCTTCTGTGCATGGTAAGTACTGTTCATCAAAAGGGAAGCTTGAATTGCATAGATAACTTTAGGACTTCGGTTTGTAATATCGGCATCAATGAGTATATCTTCCCCGGGGACTAAACCTGTCTTTTTTATTGTTACATCCATCGATATCTTACCAAAAGTACAACCCTTCCATGCTTTCTTATGGTGTGTTATATTGGTTGGCTTTAAGAGTGCAGCAGACAATGGTAATGGTCTAACAATTAAGAAAGGCTCACTGGTAATGTTAGTTTCACCAACTCTATCTCCAGAAATAATTGCTTTTAATACGTATGTCACATTACCGTATTTTCCGATGAAGGAAGAGGGTAAATTATTTGGTAGCTGATAGTCAAAGGGGAAATTATGTGGGCCAGCATTCAAACTCAGTGGTTCTGTATTCTTCATGTCCATAATCAACTTTGAGGCATCCATGTATATCTCGCTTGCTTGGTTTTGTTGTTGATTGTCTTCCCAACAGACCCTCCCCTCACCAAGAACACTGATCATAATGGTTCGGAGTAAAGTTGGACTGGAGAGAGAAAGCTGTATAGATCCTCGGAGTATCTCACCTGGCTGATATTGATAATGTTCGTCAATATCATGTTCTAAGTTTATCGTAAAATGTTTCACAGACATATCCATTTTCACAATGCCACTACCTCCAGAAAGGAGGTTCAAAGAATCCAGCAAAAAATTGTTTTATCACAAAGGATATTTGACTAAATTTTTTTTATTCTATTATTAAAAATAGATTTCTTATGTGTTATATAGACACATATTTTTGTTTTGTTTTTTGGGGATTTTTTTTTTTTATTTGTAGACTCCAGGAAATTTTAAATTAATTCCTCTTTAATATTTCGAAAATTTTGATATAATTTCTCAATGGCATGGCAGACTAACTGTCTTGTACTTTTCTTCAGTGTGAGTCTGAAACAAAAAAAAAAAAAAAGAAAAGAAAAGAAAAGGAAATGATAAGTTTGCTTCATAATGCATTTTATCAACAAACACATATAAACACAATATCACATATGTACATACACATACATGTAAATTTTGTTGAGAGAAAACTGTGATGGTATGGTCATGGGATGCATATGCATGAGGACAGCTGCAGAGAGAAGTGCCAATCTCTGATTGTGGAATATGTACATACACATACATGTAAATTTTGTTCCTTTTAATGATTAAAGTATTGGTTTCAAATCTTGGCACAAGGCCAGCAATTTCAGGGTTAGAGGGTAAGCTGATTACATCAACCCCATTACTCAACTAGTATTTATTTTATCGGCCCTAAAAGGATGAAAGGCAAAGTCAACCTCAGCTAAGTTTGAACTTACAACTTAAAGACAGACAAAATGCTGCTAAGCATTTTACCCAGCATGGTAACAATTCTGCCAGCTCACCGCCTTATCTTTGAGAATTAAAATATTAAAATGATTAAATTGATATTAGTCACTATGCTAGTAATTATTAATAATTATAGCTCAACACAAGTATTTCTAATTTGATTTCTGATACATATTGTGTTAAATACAAGCAAAAATAATTATAACAATGGTCTTATTGTAATGTACCTCAGATGTACCACAACTCTTTGGTAAAGGGTGAAAGTGGCACTTAAAAACTGCAATAAGTCAAGTAAAGGAAGACAACAGCACAGTATACAGAATAAAACCCCAAAATAGAGAAAAGTGATGAGTAAAAGAATCATAAAGAGGAAAGGGTGTATAGTGTGTCAAGAGTAGCGTTGGTGAATTTCAGGAACATCATCATCATCATCATCATCCATTAACATCTATTTTCGATGCTGGCATGGGTTGGATGGCTTGACCAGAGCTGGCAAGCTAGGAAGTTGCACCAAGTTCCAGTCTGATTTGGTTTGGTTTCTATGGCTGGATGCCCTTCCTAATGCCAACCACTTTACAGAGTTGACTGAGTGCTTTTACATGGCACCAGCACCAGCAAGGTCTGTTTTGACTCTGTTTGTATGACAGTGACACTCATTTACAACTATCATACAATGACAAAACAAGGAGATACAAACACACACACATATATGATAGGCTTATTTCTGTTTCTGCCTACAAAATCTGCTCACAAGGCTTTGGTTGGCCCAGGGCTATATTAGAAAACACTAACCCAAGATTCCAACAGTGGGACTGAACTTGAAACCATGTGGTTAGGAAGCAAACAGACATTTGCTTCCTAACCACACAACCATACCTGCCCCTATATGTCTTCATCATTTGACATCCATTGGTTGGACAGTTTGGGATGTGCAATGTCAGCGTGCATGTGTGACAGAGTATGTCTTAAGAGAAAATTTGGGTATAAGAGGCATCAGATGTAGTGTGCAAGAGAGAAAACTGTGATGGTATGGTCATGGGATGCGTATGGATGAGGACAGCTGCATAGAGAAGTGCCAATCTCTGATTGTGGAATAAGTGGACCCAGGAAGATGTGGGATGAGGTGACGAAATGTGATTTTCGGATGTTGAGTCTCACAGAGGTGATAACAAGTAACCAGGACTTCTGGTGAATTGCTGTGCTTGAGAAGACACATCCAGCTAAGTGAAATTGTAGTCATGGCTAGTGTGGGTGTTATATGAATGGCACTCACACCAGTAGCACATAAAATGCACCCATGCCAGTGACATGTAAAAGGTACCCACTACATTGTAGAGTGGTTGGCATTAGGAAAGGCATCCAGCCATAGAAACCAGGCCAAAACAAACTAGAGCTTGGTACAACTCTCTGTCAAGCTGTCTAACTCATGCCATCATAGAAAACAGACATTAAATGATGATAAAGAGCCACAGGACTGTGTCTAACTCCATATCAAATCGAGCATGATTTCTATGGCTGGATGCCCTTCCTAATGCCATCTACTCTGTAGTGTGTACTAGGTGCCTTTTTTCACAACACCAGCACCAGTGAGGTTGCCAAGTAACTTATAAGAAAAGAAAAATTCCCTTTAACTGAGTGAGGAATGTCTTTGAGATGGTGGGAGGCTGCTTCATGTTGAGAGGCTAAAGTAGGATAGAGACAAGCCTAGGTATTTTTGCTATGAAAGAGATACATGTCTACTTCACATTATATAAACATTAGTGGGAGTAGTTGAGAAAAATAAAGATTGTGGAGAGGAGTTGCTAGTATGTGTGTGTGTGTGTGTGTGTAGGCACAGGCATAGTTGTAATAAGAGGCTTGCTTCCCAACCACATGATTCCAGGATCAGTCCTACTGCATGGCACCTTGGGTAAGTGTCTTCTACTCAGGCCAACCAAAGCCTTATGAGTGGATCTGGTAGATGGAAGCTGAAAGAAGCTCATCATGTGTGTGTGGGGGGGGGCTTTCTGTTTGGTTCCCTACTACTGCTTGACAACTGGTGTTGGTATGCTTACATCCCCATTACTTAGCAGTTCAGCAGAAGAAACCAATAGAATAAGTGCCAGGCTTCAGAAAATAAGCACTGGAGTTGACTTGTTCATCTAAAATTCTTCAAGACAATGCCCCAGCATGGCCACAGTCTCTCTCTCTCTCTCTCTCTCTCTCTCTCTCTCTCTATATATATATATATATATATATATATATATATATATATATATATAGACAGAGAGAGAGAGAAAGATACACACACACATGTGTGTGTGCATGTGTATTATATAGATGTGTGTGTGTGGTGTGTGTGCTTACATACGCACACCATATACAAACATACAAACAAAAGGTCAGAAGGAGGAAACAAGAAACAGAAAGGAAGAAAGAGGTGGGCAGAGAAGTGAAAGCCTAAGTTGGTGCAATGTTTAAATAGCCTAAAAGCATAGTAGCATTAATCTTCAATGGAATTTACACAAACATACAAAGATAAAAGGGAGAAAGTAAGCCATATAACAACAACAACAACAACAATGATAATACTAGTAACAACAACAAAAGTAATAATAGCGCTATAGAATAAACATTGTCATAAATGGGATAAGATCTCACGTTATGGAGGTAAACAACTCTATTGTCTTACCTCTCCTTTCACCACCATCACCATCACCCCTGTCTTTAAATATGTCCCCTTCAATTATTATTCTTATCTAAGTTCCCCTGCAAACTATGAAATTCACTTACTTTCCCACCAATTTATATTCAGATTATTATTGTTATTGTTAATATTATTAAGTATTAGTGGTGACAGAGGGAGCTACTGCCCTTTAGGGAATTTTTTGGTTGAAGTGTGGGTGAGCGTGATGGAAATGAGAATGGCCCTAATGAATGGGCAAGTTCTCAGCATTTGCCTGTAGGTCAGATAATACAGGTGAGAGAGGGAAGTTGCACCTGGTAGTTAAGGTAATTCTTGATCTATAAAGTTCTTAGATTGGCCTTGTTTGACTGCCTATCCCCTATAGGGACATCTCATTTCATTCTTTTGTGTATTTTTTTTTATTCATAATTGATTCTGCATCTCTCCACCCCCACTCCCCCACCAACTACTATGCTTGTGATTTGTCCTTGTAATGTCCCCCAATACATAGCCCTTGTGGCAAATAAGAAAAGGATTATTGTCAAATGCATGCATACTCCCAGGTTTCAGCATCCGGTGGCTGGTTTACCTACTTTTTATAGGCACAGGCATGGCTTATAGGTGCAGGAGTGGTTGTGTGGTAAGAATCTTGCTTTCCAACCATATATATACATATATATGTGTGTGTGTGTGTGTGTGTGTGTGTGTGTGTGTGTATAAATTCACGTAAAATAGTGTACATTTAATACACATTAGAGATGCCCATAAAAGGCATCTAACCCGCTAGAAAGAGCAGCCAAGGCTCTACACCACAAAATAGGGATAATTTCGAAAAGGAATGAAAAATAAAAACATTTACCATCTATATTTCGAACCAGGTTTCAAGTTATTTTAGCAAAATAAACTATTTATTCTGCCAGGTCAACTATCATCAGCGAAATAGCCTAGATCGACAATATATATGCATGAGGCACTCCATCTGATTTGTGCATATATGTCTAATTTTTCAAAATTTACCGCACATGTGTAGAATACCTAATCGGCAGCAAATACAAAAATAATGCCAATTTTTCAGAAATTAGCCAAAAACATTTTATAATTAATAAGTCTAAGGGTAGCTACCCTTAGACTTATTAATTATGTATATATATATATATCTGTGTCTTTGTGTCAGCATTTGTCCCCCCACCACCATTTGATGACCACTGTTGTTGGTGTGTTTACATCCTCATAACTTAATGGTTCAGCAACAGAGACTGATAGAATAAGTACCAGGCTTAAACAAAAAGAAAACAAAACAAGTCCTGGGGTCAATTCATTCTACTAAAAATTCTTCAAGGCAGTGCTCCAGCATGACCATAGTCTAATGACTGAAACAAATAAAAAAAAAAAGATGTAAGCTGCATCATCCCCACTTCGCCCATTTTGATTATGATACATAAAGTCTCTGCTGCTTTTCGCGAAATACTGTTTGCCACTTCATTTACAATAGTTTAAATAATGGTTTAAATAATGGTCCAGCAGTTTTTGAAGTTAAGACGGTAAACATATGACTGGCAACTTTATGACTTTCCACTATGACTTTCAGCCTTGAAAGGATGAAAGACAAAATTGACTTTACCAGGATTTGAACCTAGAACATAAAGAGCTGGAAGAAATGCTGTAAAGCACTTTGTCTGACGTACTAACATGAACGGAAGCATTTTGTCTGATGTGCAAATATGAACAGGAGCTTGGGGGAAGAAGCTTGGGACAATTGAAGTAAGATTTGAGACTGAAGAAGAAGCCAGGTGTCATTCCATGACAACTCTTGGGAATGAAGACTTCGGAATCCCCAGCTATCATGGCCAATGCCTTGCTAAAGTTAGGGTGATGAACGTGCTGCCAAAAATATCCATCACCTGATTGGTGGTGGTCATCTTGGCAGGTATAGACAAAGACAAGGTGACTATCTTGGGGGTAAAGAAAATATCTAAACAAAATTGGTCGTGTATAAGTATGGAACTGACCTTACAATGTAAACAAACCTATATCAATAAATTACCAGATCTCATAGATCTCCTGGATGGCATTCACTTGTCAGTGTTAGTGGAGAGTAGAGAGTCAAGGTTCTACATATGGGGATCTGTGACTCACTTAAAGGTTTTCTGCCCTCAAACAAGAAAAACGAAACTCTCACTGCTGGGAACAGTACAAACACCACAAACCCAAAATCATGAGGATGTGCTCAAGACTGCTACACCCATAACTAAACCAAGACAACAAAGGAGTTTACTCCCGGTTACCATGACAAGAAGAAAGAAAAACAGGCCGAACAATGGCTCACTGTGACAAAAGGGGCTATATGAAAGAGGAGGCAGGTACATAGCCTTACTCCAAGAACACAGCAAAAAGATATGCCAAAACCACAACTGCAGCCCAATTCACAACCGCTCCAACGACAACTACAAATGCAGCAACATCATCAACAGTAGCATAAAAACATAGAAACAGAGAAACAACTGATGATAGAACTGCAAAAACAAGAAAATACTTTCAACTGTACATGAAATATATCCACCAATTTCACTGTTGTGAATAAATGCAACAGTGAATTGATGGATTTTGTAAATCAAAATAAAAGCAAAATTGAGACAGAGGGAAGGGAATTTGAGGATTTCATCCTCAAAACTCCGAAGGACAGGTTATTAAAATGTTCTCAGATGTTTATATAACAATCCATGAAAATTCCCATGTAATGTGGGGATTTTAAAAAAATCAGTTGACAAAAGGCTTTTAGAATGGCTTTTAAAAAACTTGCACCTGTAGAAAGTAGCTTTTCCTTTCATCTTTCTGGGGTTGATAAAATAAAGTATCATTGAAGTACAGGGATCAATTTATTTGACTTACTCTAACCCTCTCTTCAAATTTGTGGCCTTGAACAAATGATAGAAATTATTAAGGAGAAAACCCAGTCATAACAAAGAAAGCATCATTATTCCTTTCTACTCTAGGCACAAGGAGGGGGCAAAAGAAGAACTGTGTTCACATTCTTTACAGCTGGTCTATTGTTCAGTATATATGGAACAGTGGGCGAGGTGGGTGGGAATCCAAAGAACATCAGTTCTGGAGAAGAAGGATTAAATAAAGTGTTCAGGGCCTATGTTGTACATTGGAGGAACTATGTACTGTGTGTTAGTGTTTTATATCATTATATATATATATATATATATATATATATATACACACACACACACACACTACAGTATATATGTAACACCAGCATATAGTTGGAGGTACTATATACACTGTGTGTTAGTTAGAGCTACTATATACTGTATTGTCTGTGTTATATATACTACAGTATATAACACCAACGTACAGTTAGAGGTGCTTTATACTGTATGTTGGAGGTAGTATATATACTGTATGTTGGAGGTGGTATATATGCTGTTTGTTGGAGGTGGTATATATGCTGTATGTTGGAGGTGGTATATATGCTGTATGTTGGAGGTGGTATATATGCTATGTTAGAGGTGGTATATATGCTGTGTGTTGGAGGTGGTATACATCAAGTGGTATCAAAATGTTCCCAGGCTACTTTTGTAGTGTACCAACAGATGGCAGCACATGGTTGTGTGCACAGCGAGAGCTAGTAGTGACCTTCATGGGGCAGTGTGCTGAGTGACATTGCTGTGTTTATTTCACGAGTTGTGAAATTTGTGTAGTTGTGATCACATGTATGCCATAGTCTGTGATTTTATCATGGACAGGAACAAAGAGCCAACGTTAAATATTGTGTTAAACTTGGGAAGTCTGCTACAGAGACATTGAGCATGCTTCAGCAAGCTTACAGCGATGAGCCAATGGGTCGTACACAATTTTTCAAGTGACATGAATGCTTCAAAAAGTGGAAGAACTTCCCTAGAAGATGATGTGTGATCTGAGAGACCTGCCATGAGAATGACACCTGGAAATATGAAGAAAATTCGTCAGTTTGTGCAGGAGGATTGTCAGAGGACAATCAGCGACATTGCTGATGTTGTTGGTTTGTTGTATGGGTCCATGTAGGCAATGCTAACGTCCAGATTCTTCACAACAACAATGTACTCTGTCACCAAGCTCTCCTCACTCATGAGTTTCTCTCCAAAAACAACATGATATCACCTCTGCACCTGCCCTATTCATCAGATCTATCACTTGCAGACTTCCATCTCTTCCCCAAGATGAAAATGCAGCTCAAAGGTTGCCGTTTTCACACCATTGTTGAGATCCAGAGCAAATCACTGCCGGTCTTTGACTCGTTTATGGAAAACAACTTCCAGGCTGGATTCCAAAAGTGGCAGGAACACTGGAGCCAGTGTATTGCTGTGCAAGGTGACTATTTCAAAGGAGATGATGTCAAATCTTAAGTTATTTTTTATTAAACAT
>NC_142948.1:24220441-24250441 GCF_046866305.1 Octopus bimaculoides | reverse complement strand
ATAGCTGTATGAAAAAGTGCCACACCCTAGCATTTGAGGGTACCTGTGGAAGAGGTAGACCCAGGAAAACCTGGGATGAGGTGGTGAAGCACGACCTTCGAACATTAGGCTTCACCGAGGCAATGACTAGTAACTGAGGCCTTTGGAAATATGCTGTGCATGAGAAGACCCGGCAAGACAAGTGAGACTATAACCCGAGGCCTTTACCAGTGATGTAGCCAGCCCACTTATGCATACCTTTCCTTCTTTGGACACAAAACCCTGCTTGCGAAGACCTCTTGAAGCAAGTGAAATCAAAATCGAACCAAATTTGACGACTGGCACCCATGCCAACCTTCCTTCATTGGACACTAAACTCTGCTTGCGAAGACCTGTTGGGGCAAGTGAAATCGTAACTGAACCAAATTCGATGACTGGCACCCAGTGGAGTGCTAACAGCACCATCCTGCCAGAGCAGCGGTCTGGCTTCCGTGCTGGTGGCATGTAAAAAGCACCATTTGAGTGTGATTGTTACCAGCGTCGCCTTACTGGCACTTGTGCCGGTGGCATGTGAACAAAACATTTCGAGCGAGGTCGTTGCCAACGCTGCTGGACTGACTCCTGTGCAGGTAGCACGTAAAAACACCATTTGAGCATGGCCGTTGCCAGTACCGCCAGACTGGTCCTCGTGACGGTGGAACGTAAAAGCTCCCACTACACTCTCGGAGTGGTTGGCGTTAGGAAGGGCATCCAGCTGTAAAAACTCTGTCAGATCAGATTGGAGCCTGGTGCAGCCATCTGGTTCACCAATCCTCAATCAAATCATCCAACCCATACTAGCATGGAAAGCGGACGTTAAACGATGATGATGATGATATATATATATATATATAGCATGAAAAACCTCATAAGGGAAAAATTTATTAATTATTCCCTATAAATATATTTATGCCCTTAATATAAATATACATATTTATATATATTTATGTATATTTATATATGATGGTTGTCTACTCCTTATGCAGAGTTTGACCACCTCTTGTACCTACTCCTTAGTACCATCATGGCATCTGATGTAACTTTTTACACCAGACAATGTTCTGAAAAGACACCTACATACATTGCATATCCGATTTGGACTACCAAGAGCTGCAGATAAGTTTTGATCTCTGTGGATCTTAAAATGTTTTCTGAGGCGTCCGATATATTTGCAAACCTTCTCGCATACACTGCATTCAAAGGTGTGCACTGACATATAGGCAGAATAGTTGGTGGAGGTTCGTTTTCCATGGGTTCACAAATGAGATTTGAGGCCAGCAAAAGAAAGGCATGGTCTGTCACAAACTGTGCACACAAAGAGATCATTGTGATTCACCTTCTTGATCGTAACATTCTTCCTTAAATCTCTTTTGAGTCTTGCATGCTTTATCCTGGCCTCTTCAAATGCTTTCACTCAACTCCACACTTTTGTTCGCCATCGAGCTTGATCCGAAGCAAGGGTTTCTATGTCCTCTGGGACCATTCCAAGTGACTTCATAGTAGTCCTTATGCCATCCTTAAACCTTTCTTTAGGTTTATGCCAATAGCGTTTCCCCTCTGCAAGCTCACCATAAAACAGCTGTTTTGGTATGCATTCATCTGCCATTCAAACAATATGGCCACACCATCTCATTTGGTTCCTCAAAATCATGGCTTTAATTGAGGGGATGCCTGCAGATGCAAGGACATCTGTGTTTGGAGTAAAAGAACTCCATTTAATGTTTAAAATGCAATGAAGGCATTTTTGGTGGAATTGTTCTAACAATTTAAAGTGTCCTTCATAACATGTCCATGTTTCTGAAGAATACAACAGGGATGGTAAGACAAATGATTTGTAAAGAGCCAACTTTGTATTGCTTTTTATATGTCGCTGGTGCCAAATGAGTGACTCTAAGCCACCAAATGCTTTCGCTGCCCTTTGAATTCACAGATGTATTTCTGTATTAAGATTTCCATCGTTTTGTACAGAGCTTCCAAGGTAGATGAACAAATGAACAACCTCAAGTAACATACCCTTAACAAGAAATTTTAGTGGGGTTACAAACAGCACCACATGCAGATTGATGCATTATATCTGTATTTTTTAAGTTGATGGTCAAGCCAAAATCATCACAAGCTGAGTCAAATGCAGATACATGAGATTCCAGAATAACTGACAAGATCACAGTCATTAGCATATAAAAGTTCCCTAATGAGTGAAGTAAAAACCTTCGTTTTGAATTTCAGTCTGGTCAGATTAAAAACATTCCCTGTTGTTCGGTATTTTTTGTAAATACCCTCTTCAAAGTTTTGAAAAGCATGTGACAACACAACAGCAAAGTATATTGCAAAGAGGGAAGGGGGTTCAAGGTCTCTTTGCTTTACTCCATTTTCCACGGGAAACGTTTCAGAGAGCCTACCACCAAAGTTAACTCTAGCTTTCATATCTTGATGCAAAGCCCTGATCATCTTTACAATTTTTTCTGGGCAACCTATTTTCCTTAGAATTAGCCACAGAGCATTTTGATTAACAATTTCGAATGCTTTGCTCAAATCAACAAAGCAATGGTATAGAGCAAGATTCTGTTCAATGCACTTTTCCTGCAATTGTCTGATAGTAATGATACAATCAGCTGTGCCCCTGGAGGAATGAAAGCCATACTGAGATTCAGACACTATATTTGGAATTACGAAGGTATGTAAACGTTCCAACAAAATGCTGGCAAGAACCTTTCCAACCACAGACAAAAGCGAAATCCCACAAAAATTACCACACAGATCCTTTGGCCCTGATTTATACACGGAGACTAAAATAGCATCAATCCAGTCTTGAGACACTTTCTCTGACAAATTAATATATTTGAGAGTTCGAACATTTTGTCACCCCCATATTTCAAGACTTCTGCGCAGATTCCATCAGACCCTGGAGACTTATTGTTATTCAGCTTATTCACAGCTAAATAAATGTCATTTAGAGTTGTTTCAAATGCCATCTCTTTTATAACTGGAAGGTGTTCGATTATTTTCTATCATCCTCATGTCAGCGAATGATGGGTGATTCAAAAGTGCAGAAAAAATGTTCTGCCTAGCACTTATGAATAGAAGCAGTGTCAGTCAAAAGCAAATGTTCATTTGCTGTTCTCACTGGAGCTATTGGAGAAGATTTTGGGCCATTTACCTCCTTAACATAAGAGTACAAATGCTTGGCATCATTTCTATCAGCTGCTTCTTGCACCGTTTTTGCTCTATCATTCCACCATTCCTGTTTAATTTTCCTTAGAGCAGTCTGCACTTTCCCTTTCAGATTTCTGTAAGCTTTGTTTGAGTTGGGATTCAAGGACTGAGAAAGAAGTTGCCAAAGTTTTGTTTTTCTAAAAGTAGATCATGAATTTCTACTGATTTATCTGAGAACCAGTCACTGGACTTGTGCAATTTAAATCCTACTGTCGAACTTGCAGCCTGAAATACTTTTGTTTTGAAATATTCACATAGATTGTTTGAGTCAAGATTGATACTTTCCATAGCATCGTGGAATCTTTGCAAGTTGCTTGATAATTTAAAGTTTGCAACTTTAACTTCTTGAGTAACTTAGGACCAGACTGTTGGTTTTTAGGTATTATCGAAAAATTTCTTTTTCTATGCATTAAACGATGGTCAGTCCAGCTCTCTGCTCCCCACATGGCCTGAACACTAGAATCATCTTTCAAATCACATTTTCTGATCAGAATATAATCTATGAGATGCCAGTGCTTAGATCTTGGGTGCATCCAGGTGGTTTTATATTTATCTTTCTCCTTAAACAGAGTGTTGGTAACAACCAGATTATTCTCAGTACAAAAGGTCAAAGAGCTGCGACTCCATTTTTATTACATTTTCCAATCCCATGTCAAACTAAAACAGCCCATGAAACGTAATGCTGACCAAAGCCTTGTGAGTGGATTTAGTGGACCAAAACTGGAGGAAGCCCGTCGTGTGTGTGCATCTTTGTGTCTGTGTTTGTTCCCCACCGCTGATTGATGACTGGTGTTGGTATGTTTACATCCCCATAACATAGCAGTTCAGCTAAAGAGACCAAGAGAATAAGTACCAGGTTTAGCCAAAAAATTAAGTACTGGGATTGATACATTTGACTGAAAATTCTTCAAGGCGGTGCCCCAGCATGGCCACCATCTAATGACTGTAACAAGTAAGAGATAAAAGATAGCATCATCTAATGGCTGTTAAATAATGTGAAGGCATGTGGCCTAGGGGTTATGGTGTTGCACCCACAACTGCAAGATTGTGGTTTCAATTCACAGACTGACAATGCATCCCTGAGCAAAACACTCAGCTGTAGATGAATAACCTTGCTGCAGACTGGCTTCCCATTCAGAGGGACAGTTTGCCTGCCCATTTAGCCAGGAATGTATAACATGCAATAGTATGGATGATAGAGAAATGAAAACATATGCAGACATATGTACACATACATACATATATATATATATATATAAATTCAAAAAAGGATAAAACTCTTTTACAAGAATTTTATCAAGAAGCCAGTGTGTAAAAAAATTCATAAGGGAAATTTCTATTCCCAAGAATATAATTATTCGTTTATATTTATATAAATAATGCCCTTTATATAAATATATATATATATATATATTATAATAATACAAATAATATGTGAGTTTATGCATATATACGTACATGCATGTACATACCTACATCTACATGTATATATAGATGCATATCTGGGTACAGGACGTTGCAAAAAAACGTGGACAAAATGATAAACAGAGCACAGAAAGCTCACAGGCCACATAGAGAACATATGCATAAGTAGATTATTTCCTTTTCGCGCATGCACGCACGCATGCACACACACACACACACACACACACACACAGAGCATTTATGTGAATGCATGCACACATTCAAAATGTATTTTGCTCTGCATTGTTTAACAACCTGAGAGCCTTTCTGTCACTAACCTTTTAAAACAAAGGATGTTTTATTCCCCTGGTTTTTTGAAAGCCCAAAAGCACAGAGCTACCAGAGGATTTATTTATCAGGAATGTCAACATGAGATCAACGTTTTTGCTAAAATGGTTTCATGGGAAGATGGGGATGCTTCACATTCCTAGATACATACATGAACATACGCATAGCCATACACTCACAAATTCATTTATTGGTTTCAGCCAATAAACTATAGTTTTACAATATGCATGTGTATATATATATCTTTTGCCTGTCTCAATCGTTAGATTGTGGTCATGCTGGGGCACCACCTTGAAGAATATTTAGTTGAATGAGTCAACCCCAGTACTTAGTCTTCCTTTATGTTCTAAGACTGGTATTCATTCTTTTGGTGCCTTTTGCTGAACTGTTAAGTTATGGCAACATAAACACACACCAGTTGTCAAACAGACACAAACACACACACACGTATGTATGTATGTGTGTATATATATATATATATATATATGGGAGAATATACGAAAAAAAAAAACAGACGAGGACAGGTGGTGTAAATAACAAAAGGATGTATTAGTATGACGCTCGGGAATACGGAAAGTCTTTGACGTTTCGAGCTACGCTCTTCAACAGAAAGAATACGGAGACAAGGAGAAAAACACGGAGAAAAAAAAAAAAATGACTGGCTTCTTTCAATTTCCTTACATAAGTTTGTGAGTTTGTTACCCAGCAGCATGATGTGTCCTTGAGCAAGACACTTTATTTCACGTTGCCTCAGTCCACTCAGCTGGAAAAAATGAGTAGTGCCTGTATTTCAAAGTGCCAGTCATGTCACATTCTGCATCACGCTGAGTCTTCCCAAGAACTATGTTGTGGTTACACATGTCTTTGGAGTGCTCAGCCACTTGAACATTAATTTCATGAACAGATCATTCTATAGATATTGAATCAACTGGAACATTCATCATTGTAACCGACTGGGTGCCTGTTATGTGTGTATGTGTGTGAATATCTATCTATCTACCTATCTATCTAATGTATGTATATGTACATATATGTATATTTTTTATATATAATTTTTGTGATTCCACACTCTACTCTCTGCCTATTTTCTTTTCTTTCTTTCTTTCTCTATAATCCTCTATATAATTTTCTATAATCCTCTATATTTCTTTTTCTCTCCTCCTTCTTTGCTGTCCCTTGTCTATCTTTCTTTGCTTCTACCTTCTCCTTACTCCCTTCATTCCCTTCTCCTCTCTCTTGTCCCCCTTTTCCCTCTGCCTGTTGCTGGTGAGAGTTGTACAAGTTGTATACAGGAACGTTGTCAGTAAGGTGAGGGTTGGCAACGAGTATAACAAGGAATTCAGCATACATGTAGGAGTCCTCAGTCCCCTCTTGCTCATCATAGTCCTCCAAGCCATAACAGAGGAATCCAAGTCAGGCTGTCCATGGGATCTCCTCTATGCTGATGACCTTGTTCTAATAGCTGAATCACTCCCAGAATTGGAGAGAAAATTTCAAGAGTGGAAGCAAGGTCTGGAATCAAAGGGCCTTAGAGTTAATTTAGCAAAAACCAAAGTCTTAGTAGGAAAGCTGAAGAATCACAAATCCCTTCAGGTAGATGGCCCTGGTTGATATGTAGAAAAAGCATAGGTAGAAACCAAGGTGTACAAAGGCGAGCTGGCAGAAACGTTAGCACGCCGGATGAAATGCTTAGCGGTATTTTGTCTGCCGTTACATTCTCAGTTCAAATTCCGCTGAGGTCGACTTTGCCTTTCATCCTTTCGGGGTCGATAAATTAAGTACCAGTTATGCAATGGGATCGATGTAATCAACTTAATCCCTTTGTCTGTCCTTGTTTGTCCCCTCTATGTTTAGCCCCTTGTGGGCAATAAAGAAATAAGAAACTAAGGTGTACAGAGTGCAAGCTATGGACACATAAGAGGTGCAGCAATATCAGAGGACGTTAACAGGAAAAATAGTTTTTGTGGTTGGCAGGTGCACAGGTAGAGTGAACACTAAAATTATACAAAAAATAGACTCCATCAAATGCCAGGTGGAATACCAAGAAGTAGTTGATAGCTTTTGTTATCCAGGTGACCAAGTCAGCAGTGGAAGAGATGCTCTGAAAGCATATCTACTAGAATAAGAATAGGCTGGACAAAGTCAGAGAGCTTCTAACTTTGTTGGCAACAAAGGGCCTCTTCTTCAGAGTGAAAGGCAGATTGTATGATGCCTGTGTGTGAAAAGCCATGCTACACAGCAGTGAAATGTGGGCAGTGACTGCAGAAGACATGTGAAGGCTTGAAATAACTAAATCTAGTATGCTCCACTGGATGTGTAATGTCAGTGTGCATGAACAACAGAATGTAAGTATCTTGAGAGAAAAGTTTGGCATAAGAGGCATCAGATGTAATGCGCAAGAGAGACAACTGCACTGGTATGGTCATGTGATATATATGGATGAGGACAGTTGCGTAAAGAAATATCAATCTCTGTGGAGGAAACCTGTGGAAGAGGTAGACCCAGGAAGACATGGGACAAGGTGGTGAAGCATGATCTTTGAACATTGGATCTCATCAAGCCAAGTGAAATCGTAATTGTGGCCAGTGTTGGTGACACATAACAGCATTCATGCCAGTGACACATAAAAGGTACCCACTACACTCTCAGAAAGGTTGGCATTAAGAAGAGTATCCTGCTGTAGAAACCAAGCCAAATTCAGACTGGAATCTAGAGCAGCTCTCTGGCTTACCAGTTCCAATCAAGCTGTCTAACCCATGCCAGCATGGAATGCAGACATTAAATGATGATGGTAATGATGATATACATACATACATAATTCTGAAGAAAATGTCCCAGTGTTACAGGATGTATATGTGTGAGCATGATTGTATATATTATGTGTGTGTGTTGCATAGATAGATAGATAGATGTTAGTGTCTCAGCCCTCCCATTTGCCTTGCCCAGTATTCCATTCAAGCCTATCCTATCTTACGTTTCCTTAAAAGACCGTCTGTCGTCATTCACTCATTGTTTCTTTATATATTCCTGTACATTTTATGCCTTAATTCCCAAATAATAAATGAAGCCATTTACAACTCATTGTTCAATTGAAAGAAAATGAACCGGTGATGAAATAACACGAATATAAGTTGTTCCTGTTCACATATGAGAAGAAAAGCCAAACAAGCTTGGTATGTATGTGTATGTATATAGATAGATAGATAGATGTGTGCGTGTGTGTATAATTGTGAGAACGTGCTGGTTCTACGCGTGTATGTCACAGGTAATTTTGCAAGCCAAGGTCACCAGAGACAATCAGTACGTAGTAAATGTGCGACAGGTGAATATTCAATTGACCATTAGCATAGTTCTTAAATTAAATATTTAAGTGGCTGGCTGAACCACTCTAAAAGTTTTTTTTCCTTGTATAAATAGATTACTTCTTCCTTTTCTTTTTTTTTTTGTATGGCTTTAAAAAATGACATGACATTCTGGAAGGAATCATGACAGCTATTCAAAACATCTCATACAAATGGTTACATTCACTTTTGTGTAGCTTTGTAATAAATATTACATTTATATATATATATGTGTGTGTAGATATATATATATATATATATATATATATATATATATATATATATATAACAATTACTTTGTGAAAATGTCATGATACCCATTTAAAATACACATATACATGTCTTATTTTGTAACAGTGCTATATATATATATTTATATATACGTGAGGGCACATGGCCAAGTAGTTATGATGTTGCACTCACAATTGTAAGATCATGCTTTCAGTTCTAAGGCCTGGTGGTGAGTTGTGTTCTTGAGTAAAATACTTTATCTCACGATGATCTGCAATCACTTTGACACCTGATGCATTGTACACTGTGTACACCTGTTCAGACAATGTTGATTTGATGGAGAGAGTGAGCTAATGTGCAGCACCGACATTTGATCACTACAAACAAATCATTTGCTGAACACTCATACATCGTTTTCAATGGAAGAGTCCATCATATATATATAAGTGTAGCTGCTAGAATAAGAATAGCCTGGGCAAAGTTTAGAGAGCTCTTACCCCTGCTGGCGACAAAGGGACTCTCACTCAGAGTAAAAGGCAGACTGTATGACGCATGTGTATGAACAGCCATGCTACATGGCAGTGAAACATGGGCTGTAACTGCTGAGGACATACGTAAGCTCGCAAGGAATGAAGCCAGTATGCTCCGTTGGATGTGTAATGTCAATGTGAATACCCGTCAGAGTGTAAGTATCTTGAGAGAAAAGCTGAACATTAGAAGCATCAGTTGTGGTGTGCAAGAGAGACGATTGCGCTGGTATGGACATGTGGTGAGAATGGATGAGGATAGCTGCCTGAAAAAGTGCCACACCCTAACAGTTGAGGGAACCCGTGGAAGAGGTAGGCCCAGGAAGACCTGGGCTGAGGTGGTGAGGCAAGACCTTCGTACATTGGGCCTCACCGAGACGATGACTACTGACCGAGACCTTTGGAAATGTGTTGTGAGTGAGAAGACCCTGCAAGCCAAGTAAGATCGTTGCCAGTGCCCCTGGACTGGCTCTTGTGCGGGTGGCACATAAGATGCACCATTTTGAGCGTGGCCGTTGCCAGTACCGCCTGACTGGCTTCCATAGGATTTTCGAGCGAGATCGTTGCCAGTGCCCCTGGACTGGCTTGTGCGGGTGGCACATAAAAGACACCATTTCGAGCGTGGCCGTTGCCAGTATCGCCTGACTGGCCTTCGTGCAGGTGACACGTAAAAGCACCTACTACACTCTCTGAGTGGTTGGCGTTAGGAAGGGAATCCAGCTGTAGAAACTCTGCCAAATTTAGATTGGAGCCTGGTGTTGCCATCCGGTTTCACCAGTCCTCAGTCAAGTCGTCCAACCCATGCTAGCATGGAAAGCGGACGTTAAACGATGATGATGATGATGATGATATATATATATATATATATATATATATATATATATATATATATATATATATATATATATATATATACGAGGAGGTGCTGAAAAGTTCCTAGCTTTGGGTAAAAGAAAATACAGGAGGATCAGTTATGCTTTTATTCAACATATTCCCCTCTCAGATTCACACAATTATTGCAGCAGTCCTTCAGTTTTTCTAAGCCCTATAAAAGAACTTGGAAGACTGGGCCTCTAACAAGGCCTTTCACCACACCCTTTAAGCTAGGAACTTTTCAGCACCTCCTCATATGTGTGTGTGTGTGTGTTTAAAAAAGACACCTTGTCAGACAAACCTAGTAACATCATTGAGGCCATCAAACTGACCATAGAGACAGCAGAGATGATTGCTCAAGGTGGCAGTGGATCGGGAAATGATACTTTTTACTGGACACAAGCTAGCATTTGACCAATCCTGCCTGGATCACCTGGGTGGGGATGTCTGATTGTTGAAAGACCCAAAATGCCCAGTGACCCTCCAGGAAAAACTACTGTTGATGTGTCCAGGTGCATCAAGAAGATTGCTTCCCAACCACATGGTTTCAGGTTCAGTTCCACTGTGTGGTGACTCTAGCCTCAGGCTGACCAAAACCTTGTGAGTGGATTTGGTAGATGGAAACTGAAAGAAGCCTATTGTATATACACACACACACAATCACATGCACACACACTCATCTGTGTGTGTGTCTTTGTATCTGTGTTTGTCCCCCACCACTGCTTGACCAGTGTTGGTGTGTTTATATTCCTGGAACTTAGCAGTTCAGCAAAAGGTACTGATAGAATAAATACTAGGCTTGAAAAAAAAAGAGTACTGGGGTTGAATCATTCAACTGAAAATTCTTCAAGGCGGTTCCCCAGCATGGCTGTAGTCTAATAACTGAAACAAACAAAGGATTTATTTTCCATGCTGGTATGAGTTGGATTCTTGAACAGAAGCTTATGATCCAGAGGACTTCCCCAAGTGCCAATGTCTACTTTGGCATGGTTTCTATGGCTGGATGTCCTTCCTAATGCCAACCATTTTACAAAGTTTACTGGGTGCTTTGTATCTCGCACCAGAGAGGTCACAAAGTAACTCACAAGAGTAAACCCCGTCAAGTGAGATGTGAGTGGATTTGATGCAGGTATTGAAAGGTATGATATAGATGGATAGGAACAGGTGTTTTGCTGTAGATTCAGGGTTACCCTAGTTGGAAAAAAACAGAAAATAGTGGGGATGATGTTGAGGTATACCCTTGAGTTACAGGAAAATGAATGTAAGAGGAGAGGTAGGATGAGTTAAGTTTGTGAGAGTGTGAAAGGAGTATGGCAAATGGATAGAGATAGAGGCAGAAGGATATGCATGTATTTCCATGTATGTATATGTATGCATATATGTATGTATGTATGCATTATGTATGTATATGTATGCATGTATGTATGTGTTATCTATGCATGCATGTATATGTGTGTATATGTATTTGTATGCATGTATATGTGTGTATTTATATAGATAGATAGATAAGTGCTAACACACGAAACTCTTGGCCCTTGAGTCATTCTGTTACTTCTGCCAAATATAAAAGATGTGTGAGTAAGCTTAAAAAAGTTGTCATGCTGGTAGTATAATACAATATACCCAGTCCATGCTGTAAAGCGTTTGGTCGAAAGGAAATCTAACAGGAAAACTATTCCAAAGAGGAAGAAACAATTTTGACAGTAGGCTCAGGAGTGGCTGTGTGGTAAGTAGCTTGCTTACCAACCACATGGTTCCGGGTTCAGTCCCACTGCGTGGCACCTTGGGCAAGTGTCTTCTACTATAGCCTGGGGCCGACCAAAGCCTTGTGAGTGGATTTGGTAGATGGAAACTGAAAGAAGCCCTTCGTATATATGTATATGTATGTGTGTATGTTTGTGTGTTTGTGTTTGTCCCTCCAATATCACTTGACAACCGATGCTGGTGTGTTTACGTCCCTGTAACTTAGCAGTTCGGCAAAAAGAGACCGATAGAATAAGTACTAGGCTTACAAAGAATAAGTCCTGGGGTCGATTTGCTCAACTAAAGGCGGTGCTCCAGCATGGCCGCAGTCAAATGACTAAAACAAGTAAAAGAGTAAAAGAGTATTTCTGAATAAAGACTGATACAAAGCAGAGAAAACTCTTTAGTCATATTGGAGACAATCTTTCCAGTTCCAGATGCTGTAAAGTGGTTGGTGACAACCGTTTAGCCATTAAAATCATACAAATATGTGTGTGGTTAGAAGCTTGCTCTGCAACCACATGGTTCCAGGTTCGGTCCCACAGCATGGCATCTTGAGCAAGTGTCTTCGACTATAGCCTCAAGCCAACCAAAGCTTTGTGAGTGGATTTGGTTGACGAAAACTGAAAGAAGCCCATCATATATATTTATGTATTTATGTATATATCTTTGTATGTTTGTGTCTGTGATTTCCCCCACCACCACTGCTTGACAACCATTGTTGGTGTGTTTACATTCCTGTAACTTAGCAGTTCAACAAAAGAGACCAGTAGAGTAAGAACTAGGCTTTAAAAATGTCTTGGAGTTGATTTGTTTTACTAAAGCCCTTCAAAGCAGTGCCCCAGCATGGCCGCAGTCAAATAACTGAAACATGTAAAATAAGATACAAATAGGTGTGTAGCTTAGCCGTCACTCCCAAGCAAAATCTGGCAGCTTGTATCAGGTGTTTATGTGGCTGCCAGCAGACAAACATCCAGCAGTTGGCTGGTACTCATTTTGAGTCAGTAAACTGAAGCAGTGTATAGTGGTGTGTCTTGCTCAAGGACACAATGCATCACCCAGTCCAAGAATTGAACCCATGAACTAATTATTGTGAGCCCAACAGCCTAACCACTAGATGATGTGACTTCACCTATACACACACAAACACACACACACACACAAACACATGCATCCTAGCACACACACACACCTTCATACACTCTCACACATGCACACACCTTCTCACACACACACACACACCTTCTCACACACACACACACACACACAAACACACTTTACATACACACACTCACACAGAACGATTGCTGTGTTAAGTAGCTTGCTTCCTGACCATGCAGTCTAGGCTCCAATCCTATTGCGTGACACCTTAAGCAAGTTTTTTGTACTATAACCTCAGGCTGATCAAAGCCTTCTGAGTGGATTTTATAGATGGAAACTGAAATAAGCCAACTATACATATACATGTGTGTGTGTGTGTGTGCCCTTGTTTCAACATCACACAATGGTTGAAAAGTAGCATAACTGTCATACAGTTTTCTGTGGAAAATATGTATGAGAAATATTGACAAATATTATCTGATTAGGAAATTAGTGAGGGTTAGCAACAGGAAGGGTACCCAGCTATAGAAAATTTGCCCCAACAAATTCTATCTGACTCATACAAGAAGGGAAATGTGGACGTTGAAATTATACACACACACACACACACACACACACACACACACACACACACACATATATATCCCCACTTAAATGAGGATGTTCTATTAGAATAAACTATACTGCAGTTGTTACTATGAGAGAACTCACATATGAGCTTCTGGTGCAAAATGTTTATATCATTAGTGGGGAGATAAATCCCCATCAGCTCCCGTGCCAAAACCACCAAATCATGTGATTTCAACCTTCCTTGGTCTTATTAATCATGGACACTTGACTGCTAGAGATAGCAGTGATTCATTTCCCCACCAGTAATATATTGAATGTCAGTCCAAGAACTGGTGCTAGTTTTACAATTAGTCATTGAGCTTGTTAAAAAATATTAGTGATGGAGGCAGTGTTAATATTGGGAAGTAATATTTATCCCTGCTTAAAGATGGATGTTTTCTTAGGACAAACTATACTATGATAAATGCTATGAGAGAAACTCTCATATTGGCTTTTGGTGCAAATGCACTCTTGTTTATGTCAATAGTCTTGTCAATGATGAATACTCGACTGCTAGAGATAGCAGCAATTCATCTCCCTGCCAGCAATATATAGAATAACAGTACCAGAACAGGTGCTGGTGGTGTGATTAGCCAATGATATATATGAGTTCTCATTCGTGATTCCATTAGAAAGAGAAGGAACCACAATTAAAGTAAGGTACACAATACCTTATGAGTGTGTCTTTTACTTGCTTTAGACATTGGACTGCAGCCATGCTGGAGCACAGCCTTCAAAAGTTTAGTCAAACAGATCAGTTGTGCTACTTGTTTTTAAGTTTGGTACTTATTGGAAATCAGCCTCTTTTCTGAACCATAAGTTACTAGGATGTAAACAAAACAACATTGCTTTTCAAGCAGGAGGGAGAAGGTCAAGCACAAAAGCCCACACACACATATATACATGATGGGGTTTCTTTCAGTTTGCCTCTACTCAGTCTCCTCAGAAGGCTTTGAATATCTCTGGGCTATATTAGAAAGCACTTGCCCAAGGTGCCACAAATGGGACTGAACCTGGAATCATGTAATTAGGAAGCAAACTCCTTACCACACAGCTATACCTGCATGTTAATTTATGATTTTTAATAATAATTGACTGTTGTAGGACCAAAAATTGTTGCATTCTTGGGGAATAAAGCCGTCATTTTGATTAATGGCTTTCCTGAAGAATACAACAGAATTAATCCTGTAAGAGTCGTTTATCATTAAATAATTTAGTTCTCTAACTTTTTACTTTGAGTTCTGTATTCCTAGTGGCCTGACAATGTTTCTTTCAACCTGTCACTTCCATGAATAAATAATGTGCATGTAGGTGTGCTTGTGTGTGTAAACACATATACACACACACACATATGTATATATATATATATATATATATATATATATATATATATATATATATATATATATATACAAATATATATATGTATATATGTATACATATGCTCATACACATATATATGACCATGATATGTATATATGTTGTTGACATCATAAGAATTGTAAGTCCTTTGTGAGCCGCTCTCTGGCTGTCTATCTGAGGCTTTATATAGCTATGGTGTGGCCTCACCTGGAATTTGCATCTCCAGTCTGGAACCCCTATCTTGCCCAGGATATTAATCATCTGGAAACCATTCAGCGACGTGCAGCCAAGAGAATACCCTCCATCAGGCATTTGCCATATTCTGAATGCCTTGCTTCCTTGGGCATGGATACATTGAAACTCTGACGTCTGGCAGCCGACTTGGCAGGCATCCATAAAATTATTAACCATCTTACTCACAATAACTCTGAGCAACTTTTCAAACTCCACCTGTCTAACACCCGTGGACATGTTGACAAAGTCAGAAAACAGCACAGCTCCCATGACTCGGGTACGTACGTATCGTAGATCAAGATGGGAAAGATAACTTCCCTTGGCAAATACAGACAGGGCACAGATGTGTGTCGATAGCCAGCTGGAGGAGATGTCCTCCTGGGGCTAAAAGCAACAGTAACATCCACCCCTCGGGGTCAGCCACATTTAAGTGGCAAATATACTTCACTTTATCGTGCAGTTACTGTTAATACCTTGTTCAGAGATTTAACATTGATTATTATTATTATTATTATTATTATATAAACTTTCAAGTGAACATGAACTAATTCTTTTTTGGAATATCTTAAAGCATATGCATAAGGCTAAAATAATAGCATTTAATATTGGATTGAAAAATCCTTTTGGACAAAGTCAAAAGCTGTCCATGGAACCTGAACCCACACCTTCTGAAGACATGACAGGTTTTCTACCATTGTACCAAAGCAATCCTTCAAATTTCTCTATCAATTTTATAAACTTTATCCTTATTAGCAAGAATTATATGTTGTTGAAATCATAGGAATTTTACACACAAACACGCATGCACACACTCTCGCACGCATGCGCGCACACACACACACACACACACACACACACACACACACACGCATATACTTGACTAGGTTTGCGGACTAGTAGTTAAGGGTGTTAGGCTCACAATCATAAGGTCATGGGTTCAGATCCTAGACTGGGCTGTGAGCTGTGTTTTTGAGCAAGGCACTTCATTTTCCTGTTGTTCTGGTACACTCACCAACTGTCACGTCTTCAATGTTCTTCTAGGTCATGTGTGAGAGACTCAAGAAAGTGTCTGTTTGCTCACAACTACACAGACACCTAAAACAATTAATGAAAGCATGGCACCTGCTAACACATCTTACATACTACTGACACCTATTGTTCTTCTCGAAATCTTATACAGTACATTGTACTACTAATTTGCATTTTGCTAAGTGGATTTGTGGCACACATCTTGTAATTCTTTCTCTGTGTGTACGTGTCAAATGTTGGCCTCTTTTCTTTTTTTATTTTTGTGGGGTAGGTGGTGCAGATTTCTCATGACTTTAAGAAATACTATATAATCATTCCATTACAAGTATAACTGTAGAAATATAACTCACTCCCCCGATCAATAAATGCCTGTCCAAGGACCTAGTGAATAGGAACAATGTAAGTCATTTCTGGGATGGAAAAAACATGCACCAGGCTCATTGAAAATTTATTCAAAACCTAGTATACAAAACACACCCATTTATACAAGTATAGGAACAAAGTCAGCAGTGTTTCATTGTCAAAATATATTTGGTATGTGAATGACAAAGGAATAGCAAACTCTATGATCAAGTGGAGTGTTGCTGCAAAAATGAAAGCATACAATGACTTCAACAGTAATTGCAGCCTATGTGCATCTGAGAAGTTATAGATACTGACCTTGGGGGTCAATTTCTCGAATAAGAGGAAAATACATTTTCTTCTTCTTATACAAAGAAATGGAAATTGTCTTTTTAACACATTCTTCTTTCAGATATATTCCAATAACAAATCAGTTGAATATCAAAACCTTGGAAACCAACAGCTCCAACCACAAAACTCAACACTTAAAATTAAACACAGAGTGGTTGTGTAGTTTTAGGTTCAGTTTCACTGCATGGCACCTTGGGCAAGTGTCTTCTACTGTAGCCCAGGGCTGACCAAAACCTTGTAAATATATTTGGTAAACAGAAGCTGAAAAAAGCCTGCCACATACATACGTGCATGTATCTTTGTTTTGACATAATGTGGTAGTTGTAAACAAAGGTCACTGTTGTATAAGGGGTGTCATTTGCTTTCATTATTCTGTGAAAACATGTCTGGTCATGGGGAAATATTACCTTGCTTGGAAACTGGTGGCAGGAAGGTCATCTAGATGTAGAAAATCTGCCTCAAGAAACTCCATCCAACCCTTGCAAGCATGGAAAAGTGGACATTAAAATAATACTAGAGATGATGACAGTGTGAGGATATTGTGCTTAGTACCCTCTCATCCCCATATTCCAACTGTGCATATATGAAATGCATGCTGGTGATGAAGAAATTTGATCTTATATTAGATTTGACAATGTTGAAACAATCAATGAGAGCCATCCTATTTAATATTTATGTTCAAAGGTAGTATATTCAATCAACAGCTAAGTTCAGTCCTTACATTGAAATACGCTTACTCCTAAAAGTTTATGCACTTAACCCCTAAACTTTTACAACTATAATGTAGGACCCAGTTATGGCATCAGATTTCTAGGTAACACATGTCAGTGAAATCTCTTAACACAGCCTGTCTTGTGTATATGTGATACATAGGACGTATTTCCTTGGTATTCATGCATCATATAAGGTACATATTCGCAATTTTCTTTTTCAACCACCAGAGTAACCTGGGACTTATGAAAAGAAAGCTTTATATTACTCAGAATATATAAATCAAGGGTTAACAAAAAGTCTGAAAACAAGCATGGATTTTAAGGACAAACTTAAAGGGTTAAGTAGACATTATTACTTTCAATAAACTTAGTGATGTCTCAGTTCTTTTTGTTGGTATTATGAACTTCTGAAGTCTATAATAGTGACGGTAGCTGTCATTTAATTTCAGATTTTTTAATTCAAATTTCTATCAACTAAATTTACTCCCCCTCCCCTTCAAACACATAATTCCCCACTTCAGCAGGTTGCCTGTTTGATTCACCCTAATCTAACCATATCATTCAAAGTTAGCTCACTTTAATTCCTCTAATTATTTTAATTATGTTGCACCTTGGGAGGGTCATTGTGTCAATAAACACACACACACACACACACACACACACTGGCTCTATTTCACTTCTTATCATTTTCAGCCAATTCATTAACATTTAACAAGTCAAACAATTTTTTTTATATTGGTTAATTAGTTAACTTATAACAATAAAAGGCAGACTGTATGACGCATGCGTACGAACAACCATGCTACATGGCAGTGAAACATGGGCTGTAACTGCTGAGGACATACGTAAGCTCGCAAGGAATGAAGCCAGTATGCTCCGTTGGATGTGTAATGTCAATGTAAATACCCGTCAGAGTGTAAGTATCTTGAGAGAAAAGCTGAACATTAGAAGCATCAGTTGTGGCGTGCAAGAGAGACGATTGCGCTGGTATGGACATGTGGTGAGAATGGAGGAGGATAGCTGCGTGAAAAAGTGCCACACCCTAACAGTTGAGGGAACCCGTGGAAGAGGTAGGCCCAGGAAGACCTGGGCTGAGGTGGTGAGGCAAGAAAATGGGCTGTGCGTGAGAAGACCCGGCAAGCCAAGTAAGATCGTTGCCAGTGCCCCTGGACTGGTTCTTGTGCGGGTGGCACATGAGATGCACCATTTTGAGCGTGGCCGTTGCCAGTACCGCCTGACTGGCTCCTGTAGGATTTTCGAGCGAGATCGTTGCCAGTGCCCCTGGACTGGCTTGTGCGGGTGGCACATAAAAGACACCATTTCGAGCGTGGCCGTTTTCGTGCGGGTGACACGTAAAAGCACCCACTACACTCTCTGAGTGGTTGGCATTAGGAAGGGCATCCAGCTGTAGAAACTCTGCCAAATCGGACTGGAGCCTGGTGTTGCCATCCGGTTTCACCAGTCCTCAGTCAAATCGTCCAACCCATGCTAGCATGGAAAGCGGACGTTAAACGATGATGATGATGATGATGATATATCTCATGTTCAAGGTGCCAATGAAGCCATAAGGTGTTACTCAGGCATCACTGCATCTTATAAGAGAAACAGCTGCAAGTGAATGAAGTTCATAACATAACCCTTTTTTCCTTCGTCATCCCTCTTTCTTATTACTCATCCAACACTTCATTCTGAAGCATACGTATATTTAGGCTATTAGTCATGCAATGCCTAAGTGAAATATGTATATATGTAAAAGAAAAAATTATTAAATAGTGCAATACAGTAAAACAAAGCACCATCAGGTTAAAGTATAAATTGCCCCAATATCTATTGGAAATAGCAGTCAATAATATACTATACGATGCTATAGTAAAGCTTCACTGTATATATATAGTGGCAAAAATGTTTGCAAGCAGTGAACATAAAAAATTTCATCTTACCTTTAGGAAGAACATTAAATAAATGTACAACCCAGATGTGGATAACCTAGGACTTAGATTTCAAACTTTCCAAATTATGTTTGTTAACGTAAATTTGATTAGTTCTCATCAGCTAGATTTACCTAGACAAAATTTCAAATGTCGCTCCATCAATGCTAGTATTACCTGTTTGAATGCCTAGCTGTTAACAGACCGTTAATGTTTCATCCCATTGATGTAAGGGCCTGGGTTCTTGAGTATTTTCCATATGACCGAGTATGGTATACCTCCTCCACCAGCACCAGCAATCTTGGCTCCAACAACACCAGCAGCCCCAACCCCATCAATAACATCAACACCGGTGGCAGCACCAGCTGCAGCAGCAACAACTACAACAAGAGCAATGCCAGTACCAGCAGCAACAGTACTAACAACAGCAGCACCTACTGAGAATTCTCTCAAACAGCTTGTTTCCAGTGATTTGTCCTCCTTCGGAGTCCCAGAGAGAAGATACGTGACATCGCTGGCCAGACATATCTGGCAGTTAAGAGACGAAGGGATCCATGCTCGATTGCATGGAAAATACTCGAGAACCCAGGACCCTACGTTGCAAGTTATGCATTGCTGAATGCACAAGAATCCTGAAAGACTCAATTGTGCCAAGGAGCATCCTAAACTCCAGGACAGAGATTTTCAGGCCATGCTTGCATGTTAGAAGATTCCTGCTGGTATTTTGGAATCCACAAGGCAACGCTACAGCCGGAAGCCAATAGCCAAGGCTGAAGGGAGACAATCATTTACCTTCATGGTTCTTTGGTGACCACAAGGTGGTGGCATGGCCGAAGCTCAATGACCAACGGCAATGGGAGATAATCACCTAGTGTTTACTTTTATAGACAGGCATTTCCCCCTCCATATATTGAAGAGGTCAGCAGTGTTTGGAGTCTGAAGATACACCGGAAGGCTAGTATTACCTGTTTGAATGCCTAGCTGTTAACAGACCGTTAATGTTTCATCCCATTGATGTAAGGGCCTGGGTTCTTGAGTATTTTCCATATGACCGAGTATGGTATACCTCCTCCACCAGCACCAGCATGAGCAAGAAACCCAGGGTAACCCCATAAACCGGCCATCATTATAATATCAACCACTCTACATCTTAGAGTACAGGAATCAAACACACTACCTTATGACTGTGAGCCTGATGCTCTAACCACTAAGCCATGTGCCTTATCTTATGTATATATCATCATCATCATCATCATCATCGTTTAACGTCTGCTTTCCATGCTAGCATGGGTTGGACGATTTGACTGAGGACTGGTGAAACCGGATGGCAACACCAGGCTCCAATCTAAATTTGGCAGAGTTTCTATATATATATATATATATATACACACACACACACACACATATACATATGAAATAGAACTAGTACATGTGTTTATTATTTGGCATAATGACCCTCCTGAGCTACAACAAATTTTATTTGAACAAAGGAGTTAACATCTTGAATCTTCCAAATGAAATACAAAAACAAAATATTTTATCTTTCTCACACGCATGAGCTGATGTAAATAGACTTAAAACATTATGATTGTCGGAGAAATAGCCCCAGTCTCATAGATCCCAGATGCTAAAGGTTTTTTCACAAACAATTACAACGGAAGATGTCATACCCAATGACTAGCGTAACAGTATCATTGTAAACCCCTACAAAGGCAACACCCAATGACTGGTGCAGAAGTATCATTGTAAACGGCTGCAAAGGCAAAGGAGGTTCCTTAGAAAGAGGAAGTTATTGAGACACCAGACTATTGGACCAGGTTATGAAGGTTAGAGAAAGAGTTGTTGCACAAATTATTTCTGTCAGCTCAGGTCTTGCTTTCAACACAAGTGAGAAGAAATAAATAGATGCAATTGAACAAATGGACCTCCTGATGATGTCTTTACCATGTGTGTTATTTTACACACTGGTATCATAGAGAAACACATGCCTGTGTCTCAGGGTAGCATCATACTCATAATCATCATTTTAATGTCCACTTTTCCATGCTTGCATGAGTCAGACGGAATTTGTTGAGGCGAAATTTCTACAGCTGGATGTCTTTCCTTTCATGAACCCTCACTTATTTCCAAATGAGGTTATATTTCCCCATGACCAAGCTTTCACAGAATATTGGAAACAAAGGACACTTCTTGCATAGTAGTGGCACTCATTTATGACTATCACATGATGTCAAGACAAAGAGACAGTAACACACACACACATATACATACATACAATTGACTTCTTTCAGTTTCCATCTACCAAATCCACTTACATGGCTTTGGTCAGCCCAGGGCTATAGAAGAAGATACTTGCTTATGTTGGACTGAACCTGGAACCATGTGATTGGGAAGCAAACTTTTTACAGTACAGCCACATCTGCACCTATCATATACATACAAGGTACGTAAGGTATTTGAGGACATACCTTTTAGGGGTCACTGCTGCATTTTTTGCTAATTCTGTATAAGCTTTGTTTCAGAAAATAATAATGGCAGACCCTCAGCTTACTCAAGAAATGAAGAGGCATGCTGTTATTGTGGCTGTAAAGGCTGAGCATAATGATTTAGAAATATCTCGATTTTTAAAAGTTGCCAAATCTTTCGTCTACAAAGTTTGTAAGGAGCTAGAGTCTGAAGATGGAAATGTATCACCAGTATCAAAGCATAAAAAGCATTCTAAACGCTCTGAAATCATCAGAACACCTGAATTTATCCAGCAAGTTCAACAAGTTACAATCCCAGAAAGTCCATGAGGTATATTGCAAAAGATCTCTATGTGCCAGAAAGAACAGTCAGAAATGTTGTCTACGAAGACGTCAGACATAAGTCTTATATGATGAGGAAGGGTCAATTTGTCAGAAAAAGCAAAAGAAAATCGCTACATCAGATCTAAAAGGCTCTGAAAAATCCAGCAGACGAAGATTTGATTTGGTTTTTCTCAAACGAGAAAAACTTCAATTAAGATCAAAAAGTTAACAAAAGAAATGACAGATGGTTATATGCAGATCCTTCTGAAGTTTCAAGTGTTATGCATAGAAAATTTCCTGTAACTGTCATGATTTTAGGGGTTGTCAGCAATGAAGGGTATGTGATGCCTCCTTGCTTCTTTCCACAAGGCCTTAGAGTTAACTCTGCCACCTACATTGAGGTCCTGGAAATAATTGTTAAGCCCTGGATAGGCAGTATATGCAATGGAAGGCCATATATGTTTCAGTAAGACTCTGCAGTATCACACATGGTTCTAGTAACAAAGGAATGGATAGTTGAAAATTTTCATGATCACATAACCCCAAACATTTGGCCCCCTTATTCCCCAGATCTCAATCCACTGGACTGTTACATGTGGAGCATTGTTGAGAGAGAGGTCAATGAACATGCCCATAACACCAAAGATTCTTTGAAAGCTGCTGTAGTCAGAGTAATGTCCAAAATGAACCAGGACCACTTCATTCGAGCATGTAGATGATTTAGATCTTATATAGAAGCAGTTGTTGAAGCTTAAGGTGACTTTATTGAATAACATTATAGAAAGGAAGGTTTATTTTTATCCTCTTATTATTTTTTGATAAATACAATCATTATCTGTTATTATACAGGGTGTCCACAAAGTCTGGGTACATGGGGATTAACACATACTTTAAGAAATTATTATTTCTTATTATTTATTTGTTTATGCTATGATTTTATTTACTCCATGTACCCAGACTTTGTGGATACCCTGTATATCTGTTATTTTTATAAACATAAATCTGTCCTCAAATATCTTATGCACCCTGTATATATATATATATATAAAATTAATAATTATATATATATATGTGTATATAATTAAATTAAGGGAGCAAGGGCGAATAAATGATCCATTTCTGACATACTTGAAAATTCCGAGGCATTCAGATACTACCGAAAAATCTCGAAGGATATACACACCTAGAATCTGTGTAAATTCTTGAAGATTTTTTGATAGTATGTGAATGTCTCCGCATTTTCAAGAATGTTGGAGATAGGTCGTTTTTTTCGCCCTTGCTCCTTTAATTAAATTATATACATATATATATAATTATTTATTTAATGTATAAATTACCTATAAATTCTTATTGTATGCTGACACCTGATAAAAATCATTAACATGATTTTATCCTTATATTCTAGTAGTATGAATTAATAAATAATATATATATATATTATTAAATACATATACTAATGTATATGTTTTGTGTATTTTCCAGTGGCTGCAATGGCATAGCAGAGTATATAAACTCTCATGTCACTGGTGTTAAAACACCTTAGTCATGGACAGGCAAAATAACTTACCCTCAATCCGATTTGGTAGTGATGGGCATCGATGTTTCACCATTTTTGTGGCTTGTGATTGAGGATGAGTTATCTCACTTGTCCATGGCTAAGGTGTTTTAACACTGGTGACCTGAGAGTTTATATAATCCACTACACCATTGCAGCTACCGGAAAATACACAAAACATATACATTAGTATATGTATTCAATAATATTTATTACACTAGAGCTGCTTTTTACTTCATATATAAATACACACACGGAGGCACAATGGCCCAGTGGTTAGGGCAGCGGATTTGCGGTCATAGGATCGCGGTTTCGATTCCCAGACTGGGCGTTGTGAGTGTTTATTGAGCGAAAACACCTAAAGCTCCACGAGGCTCCGGCAGGGGATGGCGGCGAACCCTGCTGTACTCTTTCGCCACAACTTTCTCTCACTCTTACTTCCTGTTTCTGTTGTGCCTGTAATTCAAAGGGTCAGCCTTGTCACACTGTGTCACGTTGAATATCCCCGAGAACTACGTTAAGGGTACACGTGTCTGTGGAGTGCTCAGCCACTTGCATGTTAATTTCACGAGCAGGCTGTTCCGTTGATCGGATCAACTGGAACCCTTGATTTCGTAAGCGACAGAGCGCGCGCGCACACACACACGCACACACCTTTTGTATCAATGTCCTGAAGAGTTTCATTTCACCTTTTTTCACAACTGGATAATTGATACATCAATGTCCTGGTCTCTGTATGGCTACTGAACATTCATTCTAAGTAGACTTTGTTACACAGAAATTCAGTCCTGGTGCATTTATTCAATATATACTTACATATCCCATCCAACAGGCTTCCAGCTAGTTTCCACCCACCCAGTTCCTTGCTCATAGTATCAGTTGAATCAAAGCTATCGTAAAAGATACTTCTGCCAAGATGCCATGCAATGAAATTGAACCAGAGCCATTGTGATTGTGAAGTGAATGTCTTAACCCTTTAACATTTAAACTAGCCATATCCCGCCCAAATATTCTACCCGTTATAGGTTGAAACTGGACACATCTGGCCTCTTTCACTTATTCTGCAATGTCATTCTAAAAACTAAGCAATCACATCATTGACATTTTGATACATCAAGATAATGCATGATTAATTCAAAACAATGTGAATAAATGAGCATTAGATTAGACAGAACAATCTGAATGCTAAAGGGTTAATTATTCAGTCATGCTACATCTACCTGTAATTTAAAAGGTACATCTTCTCACCCATTATGTCTTGCTGGTTCTGCTTGAGAATTATGTGAAGAATACATCTGTCTGTGGAATACTCTGCCACTGACATGCTAGTTGTATACAAAGAACAGGTAATTCAGTTGACCAGACACCAGAATTTTCATTGGCAAAGATTGACAGAAGACTTTGTGTCTTTTATTCACAACACTCTCATACACACACACACAGACACACACACAGATACACATGCACATGCATGCATAGTCACAAACTCTCACATAAACTCGCAAGCACGTACACACTCACACACACGCACTCACACAACAACACTAAAGTGGATGAATATATTTCTGGCCGACCAACATGAAAGGAATCCTGTTTTATCCACATAGCTTTGTTGATTCTGTAGAAATCTGTGTCTTTGGCATGTACAGTGTCGAGACACAACTAAATCTGGAAACAATGTACTGACATGACTGAAGAATGAAATGGAATTTAAGCAGAACAAACATTTGTGTCTTATAAAGAACTGAGAAAGCTGCAAACAGTACAAACTAAAGACAGACAAAAAAAAAAAAGGCCTTTTCTCTTCATTTACTGGTTTCAGAATTGAACCACAGTTATGCTGAGATACCAGCATGGTGCCCCTGCATGGCAAAACAGGGTTTTAGTTGAGTGTAATCAACTCCAATACTTTGGTACTAAATGGTACTAAATTCATCATTTTTGTATGATACTTGAAAATACATGAGCTAAAAAAAATAGAGATGGATATAAAGGGAGAAAACTCAATCATCATCATCATCATTTTAATGTCCACTTTTTCATGTTAGCATGGGTCGGATGGAATTTTATGAGGCAGATTTTCTATGGTCAAATGCCCTCCCTCTCACCAAACTTCACCTGTTTCCCAATGAGGTAATATCTTTCCATGACCAGACATGTTTTCACAGAAGATTGGAAATGAAGGGTACCACTTGTTTGACAGTGAGACTTGTTTACGACTATTACATGATGTCAAAACAAGGAGACAGTAACACACACGTGCACACTCACACACACATGTGTATATGCATGTGTGTGTGTGTATACACACACACACACACAATGGGATTGTTTCAGTTTCCATCTACTAAATCCACTCACAGACATTTGGTCAGCCTGGGGCTATGGTAGAAGACACTTGCCCACAGTGCCATGTAGTGGAACTGAACCCAGGACTATCCAGTTGGGAAGCAAACTTCGTATCATGTAGCCACACCTGCACCTATGAAACATGATTATTGCAGGATATTTCTGCTTGAATGCACTGGTTTTCAGTCCATGCTATACAAGCGTGTGTGTGTGTGTGTGCATTGAGGCAAATTTTCTACAGCTGGATGCCCTTCCTGTTACCAACCCTCACTTATTCCCTAACAAGGAAATATTTCCCTATGACTGGACATGTCTTCACAGAACATTAGAAATGAATGACACCACTTGTTTACAACTATCACACTGTGTCAAGATAAGGAAGCACAAACACACCCACCCAGGATGGGCTTCTGTCTGTTTCCACTTCCAAATCCACACACAAAGCTGCCTGGAACTATAGTAGAAGATGCTTGCCCAGTGTGCCAAGAGCTGGACTGAACCCAAAATCTTGTGATTGGGAAATGAATATCTTAGCCAGCCAGCCATATCTGTCACTGAATAATATCTCATTCTTTGATATCTCTGGTATCATATAATGTGTGGCAGCGCAATGGCCCAGTGGTTAGGGCAGCGGACTCGCAGTCATAGGATCGCGGTTTCAATTCCCAGACCGGGCGTTGTGAGTGTTTATTGAGTGAAAACACCTAAAGCTCCACGAGGCTCCGGCAGGGGATGGTGGCAAACCCTGCTGTACTCTTTCGCCACAACTTTCTCTCACTCTTACTTCCTGTTTCTGTTGTGCCTGTAATTCAAAGGGTCAGCCTTGTCATACTGTGTCACGATGAATATCCCCGAGAACTACGTTAAGAGTACACGTGTCTGTGGAGTGCTCAGCCACTTGCACATTAATTTCACGAGCAGGCTGTTCTGTTGATCGGATCAACTGGAACCCTCAACGTCACAAACGACGGTGTGCCAACAACAACAAATAATGTAATATTATTAATTTCAAATTTTCACACAAGGCCAGCAACTTTGGGGATGGGGTAACTCAATTACATTGATTCCAGTATTCACCTGGTACTTATTTTATCAGCTCTGAAAGGATGCAAAGCAAAGTCAGCCTCAGCAGACTTTGAACTCAAAGTGTGAAGATGAATGAAATGCTGCTAAGCATTTTGCCCAGCATGTTAATGATTCTGCCTGCTTGCCACCTTCTAATAATGATATTATATTATTATTCAATGTATTATGATATCAGATATATCATATAAAACATAATTGACTCTCAGAAACAGAACTACTGTCTCTAAAAGGAACCAATAAAGGATCTTCTTCATGGTCACATGACCTGATGGCTTGTATGCTTTGATGTCCCCAAGAGCTTCACCAGTAGAGTGCAAGTTCTGTCCAATGCTGGACAGGTCAAAGGATAGAAGCCAGACTAATATGGACCACCATTTCCCAGAGGTAAAAATGGGTTCGCATCAGGCCAACACCTCTACCTAGAAGAAAGCAAAGTTACAGAAGCGTCACTGCCAATTCAAAACCAACAAGGTCTGAGGATGGAACCAACAAAGGATGCTGAAGAGAAGCTGATAAAGTAGGGATCCAACTGGAAAAAAGTAGAACCCAGGGTCAAGAACAGACTGGGCAGGGAGGCACATATCCTCAAACAGAAGGCCTGGGTCAAATAGTTGCAGCAGAGTGGATTCCACTAAAGCTACACCAAGAATTGGTTGGTGATGTGGTATTGGGTGATGGATGAAGTCTTCCACTCAAGTAGGCCACAGTGGGATTTGAACTCTGAACACAAAGAGTCAGAACAATTGAAGCAAGGTATATGGTCTTGTGCTTATATAATTATTATCATTAAGGCTGCAAGCTGATAAAATCATTACTGTCCTGCAAAAAATGCCTAGTAGCATTTCTTCTAACTTAACATTCTGAGTTCAAATCCTGCCAAGGTCAGCTTTGCCTTTCATCCTTTCTGGGTTGATAAAATAAGTACCAGTTGAGGACTGGAGTTGATGTAATCAATTAGCCTCCTCCCTTAAAATTTCACACCTTGTGCCTATAAGTAAAAATCATCATCATCGTCGTCATTATTATTATTATTATTATTATTATTATTATTATTCAGTGAGAGAGCAGTGCATGCCGTCAAAGTGACACTGGGGTAAAATATACGAAGCCCAGTATACCCATCTGATAAGGGTACACCAGGCACATGCATCACAACCACATGTGCGCGACATGATGATCTCACATCAAGATAAACAGTGCATGACCTTGCAGGTGGGGCCCAGTTAGAATTTTCTTCAAGTTGAGTAGCCCATCCCGCTCAAAAGGTCCCTGAATAAGGTTTGTTTAAGGATGTTGAATGAAACACCCATGTTTCCAAAGGTGAATTATTCAAACCCCAAAGAATTCCGCTCAACACATGGCTATGATGCTCCCCCACTACTTCTGCTCATGATCAGAGATGCACATATCATCAGCCACCAAGGGACATGCTCAACTATTATTATTAGAACAGTGAACTGGAGGAATTATTGGAGCATTGGAAAAAAATTCTTTGTAATATTTAATATTTTTTTCTGGCTCTAAGGCAGTAAGCTAATGTCTATCATTAGCATGCCAGACAAAATGCCTAGCAGCATTTTATCCATCCTCATATTCTGAGTTCAAATTCTGCAAAGTCGACTTTCATCCTTTAGGGGTTGATAAAATGAGTACCAGTTGAGCACGGGGATTAATGTAAACGGCTTATCCCCTGCCCCGAAATTAATGGCCTTGTGCCAGGATTTGAGATCCTTATCATTTGCCATTGCAGTTGTCCTCTGTATGACTTTAAACTGCACGGTAGTAGAGCCCTGGTTAATGGATACCAGGGTTTTGAGGGGTGTGGAACCACCTCTTGTGCACTGTTGTTCTCAGATCTACTCTCACCTGGAGTAGTAGCACCTGTCAGGGTCTCAGCTATATGTTAGTTAGCATGTCACAGAATTGTCTCCAGAAGGTCACTCACAGACAACTTAAAGGATCCAGGATAGATGAAGCCCTTCACTTCCTTAGTCATTCATCTAAGACAGTGATTCTCAACCAGGGTCCATATAAGATTTTGGGGTTCCACACAACAAAATAGTAAATTGAAGGTGCACAATGGTATTTTAAGGGCTCCTGAAAAGAATTTGTTTTAGACGTGTGTAGTGGTGTATATTTTGAGAAACAACCAGCTTTCTTTCTCTGACATTTTACATGGTTCAGCCCATACAAGTCAATGTGTGAAAACCAAAATAAGAATTTTCTATAAAACTAGTTTTTAAACATCAAATAGCTATGGGGGTCCACCAGAATAAAATAATTATAAAAAGGGGTCCATAGGTAAAAAATTGGTGGAGTACCCCTGATCTAAGTGAAGACAACTCCATATAAAACCTGCATCCTGATAACTACTTGGTTTGCGGCACTTGTTGCCTTTGATCCCTACAAGTTTCAAGGATGAGTGAGTAGGACTGGCTTTGCACATACCATGCCTGCAGAAGTTTTAAAGCTGCTCCCCCTGATGAAGAGGATTGGCCTGTAAGAGTCCTGTGCCGGTGCTACATAAAAAGCACTCATGCTGGCACCATGTGATAGTGCTCATGCCAGTGAATAAGCACCATGTGAAAGTGTTCATGCCAGTGCCATGTTAAAGGCACCCAACACACAACTGTAAATCGGTTGCTGTTAGGAAAGGCATCCAGTCATAGAAAGCAAATCAGATTGGAACTTGGTGCAACTCTCCAGCTTGTCAGGTCTGGTCAAACCATCCAATCCATGCCAGCATGGAAAACGGACATTAAAGGATGCTGATGATAATGATGTACAGGTTGTTCAGCAAGCAAAAGTGCCAACACCATAACACAGTGTAGCTGTCGGTGTTGCTGAACCATCA
>NC_142948.1:24212941-24215441 GCF_046866305.1 Octopus bimaculoides | reverse complement strand
AGCAGCAATTAAAAACAACTGCTGTTAGTGCTGGTGGTGATTTAGTTCCCTGCCGTCTCCCCCTCTTCCTTGATGTCTTAACTGGTCGGACAAGTTTCTCCTGTTCTGTATCTTATGTTAATGGAGACATACATACATATATGTGTGTGTGTGTGTGTGTGTGTGTTTGTATATACACACACACATACAAACATAGGACTATACTCTACCAGGTTCTTAGCTGCTATTATAGTAGAACCAACATTTTGTTTTTGTTCTCTGTTACAAAATACAATTTGAAATGTCTTTTTCATTTTCTATCGATCTACCTTTCATACAGGGGTTTCTGTTTTTTTTTTTTTTTTTTTTTTGCTGATTTATTTTTTTGTTTTTTGTTTTTTCTTTTTCTTTTCAAAATTCTTCGGATTCCAAGTATTTTTCAGTTTAGAAAATAACATTTTTTTTTTTCTTTTTGCCAAATAAAAGGTTGACTGCAAATAAAAAAAAAATACTGATATACAATATATTTACTTGTGAATAATTCACTCTATTTAATACTTGATTTTAACTGGAAAACTGGTGGGCTGGGGGCGACTTATACACGAGTAAATATGGTGCGTGTGAGTATATACGAGGAAGCATAAAATGCTAACAAGGTGGCAAAAATAGTACTTGAGTACCGAAGATAGACTAATATGCATTTTTAGTATTATCACAACTGTCCAACGAACATTAACATGAAACTCTGAGTAACAGTTTGTGAAGATTTTTTTGGCACTATTATATGTATATGTATATATTAATGATTGTTTTTATTTTCAGTTATACTAAAAGCAATTTTACATTAATCTGATGGCTGCTCTATACTTTTGTAGAATACAACAGGGACTTCAAAGTTTCGGCTGTCCAGCGATGGTTTAGCTGGCCGAAACTTCAAAGTCACAGTCAATAATAATCTTGTTTAGGAACAATATGTATATATATATATATAATACTCACATACGCACACACACACACACACACACACAGAGGGTGGGCCAAAAGTTATGCACCAAAACCTTTAACAGTTTCTTTATGTTATAGCTATTATTACCATTCAATGCAGATGTTTAATCTTGGTGCATGAGTTTTGGCTCACCCTATATGTGTATGTGTGTGTGTGCACGTATATGTGTGCATGTATGTATGTATATATATATATATATATATATATAAAAGATTTTCTCTCACAACCTGTAGAACCGAATTCCTTTCTTTTACAGTTTTTTGTAAAGTGTCCTTCAGTTTGAGTGAAAAACAATAGAAATTTGAGGGCTGCTGGCTTTTATATCTAGCATTACGTGAAATCACATATAAGAGAATTTTTATAGATGCTTCTTAAATTATCTTTCAATGCCTGCATCGATCTACAAAGCAATCTTATAATTAATCATCAATGAAATTAATCAATTCTTAAAGCAAATCTGAAAATATTTGAATTGCACATAAAAGACACCATTTTGAGCGTGGCCATTTTCGTGCGGGTGACACGTAAAAGCACCCACTACACTCTCTGAGTGGTTGGCGTTAGGAAGGGCATCCAGCTGTAGAAACTCTGCCAAATTAGATTGGAGCCTGATGTAGCCATCTGGTTGCACCAGTCCTCAGTCAAATCGTCCAACCCATGCTAGCATGGAAAGCGGATGTTAAACGATGATGATGATGATGTCACAAATAGTGAGCATTGTTCCACAGGGCACTGTCTTGTGACCACTACTTTTCATAGTGGCCTTATCAGATATGCCTTCAACTGCTAGGGTAGCCACCCTTGCTAGCTATGCAGATGATACAAAAGTCTCACAGAAAATACAAAACCCCAGTGATGTTGCATACTTGAAACAGGAGCTGGACTCAATTTACAGATGGGCTGAAGATAATAATATGCAGTTTAATGCTGAAAAGTTCCAAGCCCTGTGCTACCAGCATCCAAAACTGAATATAAAATTTACAGGATAACTGGTCGTCAGGGGATTACAATCCCAGAGCCTAAACCAGTGAGGGACCTGGGTATCGACATGAGGGATACCTTTTTCCAAGTGCACATTACCAGCATGGCGACAAAGTGCAGGTGACTGGCTGGATGGATCCTGAGAACATTCAGAACCAGAGATAAGGAAACCATGATGGTCCTCTGGAGGACATTCGTCCTCAGCTGCCTGGATTACTGCTCCCAGCTATGGTCACCCAACAGTATCAAATTAACAGCGGACCTTGAAGTAATCCAGTGAAGCTCCACAAAGAAGATCGTCTCATTGCAACAGCTCTGCTACTGGGAAAAGGTGAAACAGCTAAGACTCTACTCCCTGGAGCAAAGGTGAGAGAGGTATGCAGTAATATACATCTCAAAGGAATTGTGTCAAATTTTGGCATTGAAAGCTACACCAATGCCTGACTGGGTTGACACTGCACAGTGCCAAAGATCCCAGCAATGCCATCAAACTTCAGGACTTGTTACTGCAACAGCCTGGGTTTCAGGGGCCCA
>NC_142948.1:24207941-24210441 GCF_046866305.1 Octopus bimaculoides | reverse complement strand
AAAGAGAAAGGGGGAAATAGAATGGGATAGAAATTTCCTTATTAGGTCAAACATATGTGAGATATTTAAGGGGAATATTGGCTCACTGAAGTCCAATTTTCACAATGTCAGAACAAAAGATGGTCAGGTCACTTAACCTTCCCCCACCCTCCGCACCATAGGGCCAAGGTAATGACTAAAAAAAAACATGCAAAAGGGGTCAACTTTGATGGGGCTTACCAATAGTTTTGTATCCCCTTTTTTTTTCAACCTCTTTTTGTCCCTGTTTTTAAAACATTCACATCCATGTTCTCTTAATTTTTTTTTTAAATTTAATTAACCCTAATTAACCCCATCAATACCAACATACCCTGAATAGCAGCAACTTGGCACAGTCATTAATATGTCAGACAGAAAGCTTGGTAGTATACATTCTGATTTTTTATGCTCTGAGATCAAATCCCACCAAAGGCAACTTATCCTTTTATTATTTCAGGGTCAATAAATAAACTATCAGTCCAAAGTATTGGATTGGAGGAACTGTAAGAATGTCGACTTTGATGTTTTGCAGTTTTTTGCCTTGCCTCTTTGTGTAAAGAGTTCCAGTCCTGGTTGGTAGACCTAACCCATTGCTAAGTTTAATACCACCATTTGGCAATTTTCGTGCCTTCAGCGGGTTCCACTCTGTTGCAGACATTTGGACTAGATCTCTAGTTTGAGAATATCTTTATCCTTCCAACCACTTGTCTTGGAGGCCTTGTAATATGTCAAGGGCATTGCTCCTCACATTGCCATATTCTCTTCTATATCAGCTTACTTTGATGAGCATAAAGTTATATAATCGGATTGTTACCTAACACTCCATTTCAGGTAATATATCATCATTATCGTTTAATGTCTGCTTTCTATGCTGGCATGGGTTGAACGGTTTGACTGAGGACTGGCAAGCCAGGAGGCTGCACCAGGCTCCAATCTGATCTGGCAAGGTTTCTACAGCTGGATGCCTTTCCTAACACCAACTGCTGTGAGATTGGTCTAGCTGGCAGAAACGTTAGCACGCCGGGCGAAATGCTTAGTGGTATTTCGTCAGCCGTTACATTCTGAGTTCAAATTCCGCCGAGGTCGACTTTGCCTTTCATCCTTTCAGGGTCGATAAATTAAGCACCAGTTACGCACTGGGGTCGATGTAATCGACTTAATCCCTTTGTCTGTCCTTGTTTGTCCCCTCTATGTTTAGCCTCTTGTGGACAATAAAGAAATAAGAAAACTGAAAGAAGCTCATCAAGGTGCAGGAGTGGCTGTGTGGTAAGAAGCTTGCTTCCTAACCACATGGTTCTGGGTTCAGTCCCACTGCATGGCACCTTGGATTTGGTAGACAGAAACTGAAAGAAGCCCATTGTATACATATATATATATATATATATATATATATATATATATATATATATATATATATACATATATATATATATACATACATGGTATCCATAAAGTCTTTTTACAATTTAAAAAATTTATTACAAAGGCAATTGATATCTTAATCAGACTTGTTCTATTGTACTCAGTGGTTTTCAAAGTTTTTAGTCACATTGCATTTTTGTGTTTCAGGCATCCTGCAGATTAAAGAGGCTTTTTTTAATGAAACCCTAAGAAATGGCTACTCCTCAAGAGATGGCACAATGTGTATCATTGTTTATTGAGACAAAATCAGATACACAGACTTAATGAAACTACAAAACAAAGTATGGAAGAGATCCACCATCATGTCCGTTAATTCGTGCATGGCTCAAGGAATTTATGGAAACAGGGACAGTGTTAGGTAGAAAGAAGAGTGGGCAATCAAGAACATCAGAGGAAAACATTGATCGTGTAAGAGAAACCTTTTCTCGTTCTCCCACAAAGTCCTTCCATACTGCTGTCAGACAGAGCTACCACATTCAACAGTACATAAGGTCCTACACAAGAACCTGCGATTGTACACTTACAAAGTGCAACTCCTACAGGCAATCGAGCCAAATGATAAACCAGGACAAAAAGATTTTGCAGTTCACATGCTGCAACTAATTTCTGAAGGTGAAACATTCCTCAGGCGAGTTTGTTTTAGTGACGAGGCAACCTTTCATATTTCAGGAAAACTGAACAAACACAATGTGAGAATTTGGGGATCAGAACACCCCCACATGACTAGAGAAGTTCAGCGAGATAGTCCCAAAGTGAATGTCTGGTGTGGGATTATGTACAATCGAATTATTGGTCCATTTTCTTCAACAAGAGATAAATTACTGCAAATGTCTACCTTGACATTTTGACCGAATATGTGGCATCACAACTCCAGGACCTTCAACCAACCATCATTTTCCAGCAAGATGGTGCTCCACCACATTGGGGACTGCATGTTCGTGAGTTCTTCAGTCAAACATTTCCAGATTGTTGGATTGGAAGGGATGGGCCAATTCCATGGCCACCACATTCACCAGATATCACACCTCTGGATTTCTTTGTATGGAGCTATGTTAAAGGT